>NW_007247132.1:292088-296627 GCF_000164805.1 Carlito syrichta
TTCTGTGCCCTTCCCCCACCTCACCCCACAACGCCCACATCCAGCAGGAAGCAGCCAGAAGGAGTAACGACGCCCCTCTCCCAAATAAACAGAAAAGGTGGGAATGAAGGGCACAGGGAACAGTCAGAAGGGCGTCTCCCAAGATGGCACTGAACACTATATAGAACCACACAAAGACAACAAAGGCCCTAAGCCCCGGCTTCTCCCCATTCGGTTTCGCTCGCGCACTAAGTTTAAACCTGCACGCGAATAATTTCTCCCTGTAGGAATACTACCTCATAGTCTCCTCCAATAAAACCCAAGCACGGCACTGGCCAGCCCCTGCCAGGCCCATAAATACATCCCTCTCCCTGCATATTGCCCCCTGCCACCGTCTCGCGCTCTCTCTCTCCCTCTCCCTCTCTCTCTCTCTCTCCCTCCCTAATGCCCACGGCTACAGACACTTTTCCTTTTCCCTGTAACCACTGCTTTAATAAATCTCTTGGTCCCTAACGGGTGTGGAGTTGTTACTGGCACCTAAATTCTTTCAGGAACCATTTGCCAGTGCCTAACCTACTGAACTTTCATCAGAGCCTATGTGATCAGGGTGTAACACTCAACTCCAGCCCCTCCATTCATTCTGTCTCGTCTAAGGTTGGGGCTGGCTGGATGAGATTGGGCAGTTCTCTGAAGTTCACAGCCCAGGGGCACAGGCTTACTAAAAACTGGAGACCTAACTAGGACTCCAAGGAAGTTTCCCCTCCCCCACACCTCACCATCACATTCCTGAAGATCTGTCTACCAGAGTTCCTTCTACCTGGTGCATTCAACAACAACACAATTACAAGGCATTCTAAAAGGAAAAAAAAAAAAAAAAACCCACAAAAACAAAACAGTTTGAAGGCACAGAGCCTCAGAACCAGACACAGATATGGCAGGAATGATGAGGTTATTACAAGGGAATTTAAAATAACTATAATTCTGCAGTAGTTTTAAAGTTAAGCTGTAGTCAGACACAGTGGCTCACACCTGTCATTCCAGCACTTTGGGAGACTGAGGTAAGAGGATTTCCTGAGCCCAGGGGTTCAAGACCAGCCTGGGCAACTTGGTGAGACCTTGTCTCTACAATAAATCAAAAAAATTGGTCAGGCATGGTGGCTCACGCCTATAATTCCAGCACTTTGGGAGGCTGGGGTGAGAGGATTGCCTGAGCTCACAAGTTCGAGAGCAGCCCGGGCAATTTGGCAAGACTTTATCTCTATAATAAGTAAAATATTAGCCAGGTGTGGTGGCATGTGCCCGTGGTTCCAGCTACTTGAAAGGCTGAGGTGGAAGGATCACCTTAGCCCAGCAGGTTGAGGCTGTGGTAGCCATGAGAGTGCCACTGCACTCCAACCTGGGTAATAGAGTGAGACTCCAACTCAAAAAAAAAAAAAAATTAGTCAAGTGTGGTGGCGCATGCCTGTGGTTCCAGCTACTTGGAAGGCTGAGGTTCTAACTCCTGGGCTCAAACAATCAATCTTCTTGCCTCGGCCTTTCAAGACCTGAGTCCAGCAGGTCGAGACTGTGGTGGCCATGAGCGTGCCACTGCACTCCAGCCTGGGCAACAGAGTGAGACTAAGACTAAAAAATTTTTAAAAAGGTAAGCTGCTAGGGTGAATTACTGGGCGTTCTCAGTACTTGAACATGGAACATAAGCACAGGGGAAGGAAATAACATTGTTTGTCATAAGCACTGTATTTTAAGTTGAAAATGCAATGTCTTAAATAAAACTAAAAATTGTCACCGTAAAAATAAGATAAAATAAAATGACTGTGATTAGCATTCTAAAAGCTCTTGTGATAAAGTAGACAGCATGTAAAAATGATGGGTAATATCAGCAGAGAGATGGAAATTCTGAAAAAAGAATCAAAAAGAAATGCTAGAGACAAAAACACTGTGAGAGAAATGAAGAATGCCTTTGATGAGCTTATGAGTAGACAACACACAGCTGAGAAGAATCTCTGGCCCTGAGGATGTGTCAACAGAACCTGACAAGTCAAGAGAGAAAAGATTGGAAATAAGGGAGCAAACTATTTAAGAATGCAGGATGACTACAAAAGGGATAACTTACAGCAGAACCAGAAAGGAAGGAAGAACACAGCATTTGAGGCAGTGATGATCGAGAATTTTGCCAAATTAATGTCAGAGACCAAACCACAGATCCAGGAAGCTCAAAGAACACTAGAAAAAAATAAATGCCAAGTAAACTACATATAAGTAAATTATATTCAAACTACAGAATATCAATGATAAGAAAAAAAATCTTCAAAGAGACCAGATGGGAAAAAAATTATTACCTATAAAGGAACAAAGATAAGAATTATATCTGACTTTTCAGAAACCATGCAAGCAAGAAGAGAATGCAGTATATTTAAAGTGTTGGTAGAGAAAAGGAAAACACCAACCTAAAATCCTGTATTTTAATCCTTTAAAGATAAAAGAGTTTCTTAGACAAACAGATATTAAGGTAATTTGTTGTCAGTAGACCTGCCTTGCAAATATGTTAAAGAAGTTCTTCAGAGACAAGGAAATTGATAAAAGTCAGAATATTAAATCTACATAAAGAAAGAAAGAACATTAAAGAAGGAATGAATGAAGGTAAATACAAACTTTTATTTTTCTTATTCTTTTTTTTCACACATATACTATTTTTCTTATTCCTTTTTTTTTTTTGAGTTGGAGTCTTACTCTGTTGCCCAGGCTGGAGTGCAGTGGCACACTCTTGGCCACCGCAGCCTCGACCTGCTGGGTTCAGGTGACCCTTCAGCCTCAGCCTTCCAAGTAGCTAGAACCACAAACATGCACCACCACGCCTGGCTATTTATTTATTTATTGTAGAGATAAGCTCTCACCAAATTGCCCAGGCTGGTCTTGAACCCATGGGCTCAGGCAATCCTCTTACCTTGGTCACCCAAAGTGCTGGGATCATAGGTATGAGCCACTGTGCCTGGCCTTATTTTTCTTATTCTTTTTTTTTTTTTTGCCTTGGAGTCTCACTCAGTCGCCCAGACGAGTGCAGTGGCCACTCCGACCACCGCAACCTTGACCTGCTGAGCTCTGGCGATCCTTCCACCTCAGCCTTCCAAGTAGCTGGAACTACAGGCACACGCTACCATGCCCGGCTAATTTTTTTGATTTTTATTGTAGAGATGAGGTCTCGCCAAGTTGCCCAGGCAGGTCTCAAACCAACGGGCTCAGGCAATTCACTCACCTCCAGCCTCCCAAGGCTCAAGATTACAGGCTGAGCCACCAAGCCCGGCCATTTTTCTTATTCTTAATTGATCTAACAGATAATAGTTCCTTCAAAATAATAATAGCAACAAGGTACTCAATTGTATATGTAGTATTTTTTTATTAACTCAGGGCTTTCACTCTGTTACCTAGGTTAGAGTACAGTGGTACAATCACATCTCACCACAGCCTTAACCTTATGCACTCAGGTGATCCTTTCCCCTTAGCCTCCTGAGTAGCTGGTACTACAAGCACATGCCACAACTCCTGCCTAATTTTTTTATTTTTTGCAGAGACCAGATTTTTACTATGTTACCCAGGCTGATCTCTAACTCATGGGCTCAAGCAATCAATCTTCTTGCCTCGGCCTCCCAAAATGATGAAATCATGGGATTATAGGTGTGATCCACTGCGCATGGCTAGTAATTTTGAACTAAACCAAAATGAAAGTACAATTTGGCCGGGCGCAGTGGCTCATGCCTATAATCCCAGCACTCTGGGAGGCCGAGGTGGGGGAATTGCCTGAGCCCACAGGTTCGAGACCAGCCTGAGCAAATTGGCAAGGCCTCATCTCTACTATAAGTCCAAAAATTAGCCAGGTGTGGTGGTGCATGCCTGTAGTTCCAGCTACGTGGAAGGCTGAGGCAGAAGGATCACCTGAGCCCAGCAAGTTGAGGCTGCGGTGGCCAGGAATATGCCACTATACTCCAGCCTGGGCAACAAAGTGAGACTCCAACTCAAAAACAGAAAACAACGTAAATACAATTTATCAAAATGTGTGGGATGCAGTGAAAGCAATCAGAAAGAAACTTATGATCCTGAACACATATATTAGAAAAGAGGATCTAAAATCAATAATCTACACTACTGTCTTGGAAAACTAGAAAAAAGAAGAGCTAATTAAAGACAAAGTAAGCAGAAAAGAATACACAATAAACATTAGAGCAGAAATAATGAAATTGAACAGAAAATCAATCAAGAAAATTAACAAAAAGCCAGCTTGTTTTTTTAAGTGAGCCATAAAATTTATAAGCCTCTAGCCATACTAAGTAGGAAAAAAAAGAGAGAAGACACAAATTACTAATGTAAGAAATAAAAGAGTGACATTACCTGGTTGATCCTGGCAGTTGAAAGGAAGAAAGGAAGGATATCACTAGATTCCGTAGACATTAAAAGCATAAGCCGAGCTCGGTGGCTCAGCCTGTAATCCTGCACCTTTGGGAGGCTGAAGTGAGTGGATTGCCTGAGTCCGTGGGTTCGAGACCCGCCTGGGCAACTTGGCGAGAC
>NW_007247132.1:297127-298270 GCF_000164805.1 Carlito syrichta
AACCAAACAAAAAAAAAAAAAAAAAAATTTGAATCAGGCCAGATACAGTGGCTCACCCTCATCTCTATATTCCTAGCACTTCGAGAGCCTGAGGTGTGAGAATTGCCTGAGCTCACGGGTTTGAGACCAGCCTGGGCAACTTGGCAAGACCTCATCTCTACAGTAAATCCAAAAAATCAGCCAGGCGCATGTCTGTAGTCCCAGCTGCTTGGAAGACTGAGGCTGAAGGATTATCTGAGCCCAGCAGGTCCGGCTGTGGTGGCCATGGCTCGCCACTGCACTATAGTCTGGGTGACAGAGTGAGACTACAACTCAAAAAAAAAAAACCAATTGAATCAATAACAACCTTCCAAAACAGAAAGCCCCAAGCTCAGATGGGTTCACTAGAGAATTCTAGCAAACACTGAAGAAATAAACTATACCAGGAGGAACCCCAAAAACCCAGAATTTATTTATTAAAAGTTGTGTATTCTTTCTTACATGTTTAAACTTCAGTCACCTTCAAAGTACTCTCTGACGCCATACACCTATCGATGCTTTTTCCACTGCCCAAAACAGTTTCTGAACCCATCAATTTAAATACCTTTTAGTGCTTCTGCCATTTTTTGTTTCACTTCTTCCACATGGGCAAAATATCTTCCTTTGAGGAATTTCTTTCATCCACAGAAACAAAGAGTTGCCTGGGGCGAGATCAGATGAAAAGGGAGGGTGGGGCACCTGGGTCATACCATTTTGGGTCAAAAACTGATTTTAGGGGTGTGGGCAAGAGTGCTTGTTAATCACCCATCATGAAATGGGCAAGTGCACTGAAAGAATCTCCAAAAAAAATTCACAAAAGTGGAGCACAGCCTCACACAACAACACTAGCTGGTACACTAATGCAGGTGGGGTCCTAGAACACTTACCTAGAGGGGGAAGCCTATAGTACAAGGAGCCTGCCCTCCAAAAAAATAATTCTGGGGTCCCTCCTCATACTAATTCTTTTTTTTTTCTTTTTGGTCAAAGTCTCACTCTACTGCCCAGACTGAGTGCAGTGGCCTGTTCATGGCCATCTGCTGTGCTCAGGTGATCCTTCACCTCAGCCTTCCAAGAAGCTGGAACTACAGGCATGCACCACCATGCCCAACTATCTTTTTTTTTTTT
>NW_007247132.1:298290-311599 GCF_000164805.1 Carlito syrichta
GCCTTCCAAGTAGCTGGAACTACAGGCGTGCGCTACCACACCTGGCTAATTTTTGATTTACTGTAGAGATGAAGTCTCGCCAAGTTGCCCAGGCAGATCTCGAACCCACTGGCTCAGGCAATCCACTCACCTCAGCCTCCCAAAGGCACAGGATTACAGGCTGAGCCACCGAGCCCAGCTATCTTTTTTTATTTATTGTAGAGAGGAGTTGAGTTGCCTAGGTTGGTCTCGAACCCTTGGGCTCAGGCAATCCTCTTGCCTCCACCCATCAAAGTACTGGGATGACAGGTGAGATCCACAGCGCTCAGCTTATATATTTTTTTTCATATGGAAAACCACATGTTCCAGCAACATTATGGGGTACTAGTCATCTTCTTTACTTGGTCTACAATGCTAATATCAGTGCAACATACCAGGTTTCTATATATACTCTATTACAATCTTATGGGGCCATCATAGGATACTTGATCTGTCCTTGACCAAAACAACATTATGAAGCTCATGACTGTACAAGGCTAACATACAAAAGTCAATCACTTTTCTACATGCCAGTAATGAACAAGTGGAATTTGAAATTTAAAACACAATACCATAGCCAGGCAAGGTGGCTCAGGCCAGTAATCCCAGCACTTTGGGAGGCAAGGACAGGAGGGTTAACTGTGCCAGTGAGTTGAGACCAGCCTAGGCAAGATAGGGAGACCCTGTCTTTAGGGGAAAAAAAAAATTACCCAGGCATGGTGGCATGCACCCATAGTTCCAGATACTTGGGAGGCTGAGATGGGAGGATAGCTTGAACCAGGAGTTTGAGGTAACAGTGAGTTGTGATTGTGCCACTGTGTTCCAGTCTGGGTGATGGAGCAAGATTCTATCTCAAACACACACACACACACACACACACACACACACACCAAAAAACACACACAGTACTGGAGCCAGGCCTGGTGGCACATGGCTATAGTTCCAGCTACTTGGAAGGCTGAGGTGGGAAGATCACTTGAGCCCAGAAAACGCATGTAAATTTTAAAAACCTCACAATTTGCCAGGTGCAGTGGCTCATGCCTGTAATTCCAGCACTTTGGGAGGCAAAGGTGAGATGATTCCCTGAGCGCAGGGGCTCCAGACAACTTGGCAAAACCTTGTCTCTACAATAAATAAAAAAATATGTCAGCCATATGTGATGGCCCCATAAGATTGTAATAGAGTATATATAGAAACCTGGTATGTTGCACTGATATTAGCATTGTAGACCAAGTAAAGAAGATGACTAGTACCCCATAATGTTGCTGGAACATGTGGTTTTCCATAGTTGCAGCTACTTGTTAGGTTGAAGTGGAAGGATCACCTGAGCACAGCAGGTCGGGGCTATGGTGACCACGAGTGTGTTACTGCACTCCAGATGGGGCAACACAGTGACTCCCACTCAAAAACACAAAACAAAACAAGACTCACAATTCCATTTACATTAGCATCCTGAAAATGAAATATAATAAAACATGTTCAAGGTCTACACGAAGAAAACTATAAAATTCTGATGAAAGAAATCAAAGCACAAAATAAAGAGCTATTCCATCTTCATGAATGGAAAGACTCAATATTGTCAAGGTGTTGGTTCTTCCCAACTTGATGTACAAGTCAGTGGAATCCCAATCAAAACTCCAGCAACTTATTTTGTGGATATCAACAAACTAATTCAGATTCTAAAGTTTATACATGACCAGGTAAAAGACCTAGAAGAGCCAACACAATGTTGAAGGACATGACCAATGTTGAAAGACACTACTAACTTCAAAACATACTACACAACTGCAACAGGTCGATGATTTGGCTCACATCCGGAATCCTAGCACTTTGGGAGACTAAGCCAGGAGGATCACTTTAGGCCAGGAGTTCAAGAGTAGCCTGAGCAACATAGTGAGGCTCATCTAGACAAAAATTTAAAAAATTAGCCAGTTGGTGGCACGTACCTGTAGTCTCAGCCACTACTCAGAAGGCTGAGGTAGGAGGATCGCTGGAGCCCAGAAGTATAAGACTGCAGTGAGCTATGATGAAGCCACTGCACTCCAGACTGGGCAACAAAGTGAGACCCCCCTGCCTCTAAAAACAAACAAACAAACAAACAAAAAATAGATAGAAGCCTGGCTCGGTGGCTCAGCCTGTAATCCCGCACCTTTGGGAGGCTGAGGTGAGTGGATTGCCTGAGCCCATGGGTTCGAGACGCACCTGGGCAGCGAGACCTCATCTCTACAATAAATCAAAAAATGAGCCGGGCGTGGTAGCGCGCCTGTAATTCTGGCTACTCGGAAGGCTGAGGCGGAAGGATCGCCGGAGCCCAGCAGGTCGAGGCTGTGGTGGCCAGGAGCGGCCACTGCACTTGCACTCCAGTCTGGGTGACAGAGTGAGACTCCAACTCAAAAAAAAAAAAAAAAAAAATAGAAAGAAAAAGAAAACATATATCACTGTGGAGGCTATGGCAGAGAAGAAGGTATATGGGAACTCTCTTTTTTCTCTGCTCCATTTTGCTATAAATCTAAAGTTGCACTAAAAAATAAAGTCTGTTTAAAGGGAGAAAAAATACAAGTATTTAATAAAGAGACATATACACGTATACACGGATTGGGGATGTGAGACTCACAGGCAGCCCTTGCTTTGGACCGAGTCCCTGCACTAACCCACCACAGACCAGAACCACGTGACTTGCCCATGCTAAAGTCCCAGGTCACCAAATCAAAACTCAGCTACTTCTCTGACCTTCCAAGAAATCAGGAGAGAGGTAAGAGCCCCATCCCCAACAGGACGGCTTCAGCAGGCATAAGAAAGAAGTCCCTTTTGATAGACTTAAATAAAATAAGGCTATTCAGTGACATGGCTATACTTTTAAGTCGAGTCATTCTAAAAACATACAGGAACTCAAGGGGCTGAGAGGCAGGAGGACTGTTTGATCCCAGAAGTTAGAGGCTCCACTGAGCTATGATAACAACATTGCACTCCAGCCTGGGCAAGAGAGCAAAACCCCATCTCAAATACATAAATAACAAAACCCACCATATATAATATGAAGTTCAGGTTGAATGCAAGACTGTGGAAATAAGGGAGGTAAGATTAATGCAGAATATGCATCCACGTGAGATTCTGCACATAAAATGTCAAAAATATCCTCATGCTAATCCAGAGAGCCTTGGCCTGGACTATTTGACAGGACATACGTGCCATATGAACTGCTTTTTTTCTCCATGAGTGGCCCAATCATAGTTGATTGCAGCCTCAAACTCCTGGGCTCTAGTGATCCTTCCACCTCAGCCTCAGCCTCTCCTATAGCTAGAACTACGGTTGTGTGTCACCATGTCTGGCTACTTTTTAAACATTTTTTGCAGAGATGGAGTCTCGCTATGTTGCCCAGGTTGATCTCAAACTCCTTGCCTCAAGTGATCCAGTGATCCTCCCGCTTTGGCCTTCTGAAGTGCTGGGATTATAGGCACGAGTATCTACACTAGGCCTGAACTGTAAACTATTTTGTTTTGCTTTGTTTTTTTAAGTTGGGGTTGCATTCTGTTGCCCAGGTTGGAGATCATGGCTCACCACAGCCTCAACCTCCTGAGCTCAGGGGATCCTTCTACCTCAGTATCCCGAGCCACTATGCTCAGCTAGTGTGTGTGTGTGTGTGTGTGTGTGTGTGTGTGTGTGTAGAAACAGGGATTATCCACACCTGGCCTCAACTGTCCTTTTAAAATTGAGTGTTTTACACACCTGGGCTCAGACGATCCTTCTGCCTTAGCCTTCCAAGTGTTAGACTGCATTAAGACTTCATTGTAGTTGGGCTCGGTGGCTCATACCTGTAATCCCAGCACTTTGGGAGCCAGAGGAGAGAGGACTGCTTAAATCCACGGGTTCGAGACCAGACTGGGCGACTTAGTGAGACGTCTCTACAATAAAATCCAAATATTAGATGGGCATGGTGGCACACGCCTGTAGTTCCAGCTATTTGGAAGATTGAAGTGGAAGGATCGCCTGAACCCAGCACGAGGCTGCGGTGGCTCTGCACTTCAGCCTGAGGGACTCAAAAAAAAGACTTCATTTTTCTGATATATTTTTAAAAATTTTTTTTGAGTTGGAGTCTCACTCTGTTGCCCAGGCTGGAGTGCAGTGGTATGCTCATGGCCACTGCAGTCTCGACCTGCTGGGCTCAGGTGATCCTTCTGCCTTAACCTTCCAAATAGCTGGAACTACAGGCATGTACCACCATGCCAGCTAATTTTTTGATTTATTGAAGAGACGAGGTCTCACCAAGCCTCCCGGGCTGGTCTCAAACCCATGGAATCAGGCAATCCTCTCATCTTGCCCCCCCCAAATTGCTGGGATTATAGGCATGAGTCACCATGCCCATCCTTTTCGTTTTATTTTTATTCTAGGATTTCAGAAGGGCAAAAAAGGAGACAGGAGAGACAATACAAGTCTAACAACAGGCAGGGCAGAGTGATTAGAAAGCAAGGACCAAGAGTTTCCACACCAGTGGTTCCTATATCTGAATGTACATCAGAGTTACTCAGGAAGCTCTTAAGAAGTACAGAGGCCCAGCTTCCTTGATGCAGGAAGGGTCTGAGCCTTCGTATCTTTGTTAAATTCCCCAGGTGACTGTGATAGGGATCAAAGTTTTTTTTCCCTGGTACTCAGAGCTAGGGAGAATCATTATGTGCTTTGCTTGGAAGCTGGTGGAAAGTGCAGCTAAACTCAAAATCTGCATTTGCATAAAGACCTGCAGGGGGTTTACCTGCACACTAAGTGTTGGAAAGCACTGGTTCCCAGCTGCCTGCACACTGGAATCTCCTGGGCGAGACTCTTATTTAATTGGTAGGAGTGTGGCCTGGACTTTAGGGTTTCTAAACTCTCCCTACTCTATTTAGAAGTCAACAACATCTTGGGCCAGGTATGGTGGCTCATGCCTATAATCAATCAACTTAGTGAGACCTCATCTCTACAAAAAATAAGCCGGGTGTGGTGGTGCTCATTTGTGGTTCCAGTTACTTGGAAGGCTGAGGTGGAAGGAACGCCTGAGCCCAGCAGGTCGAGGCTGCGGCAGCTGTGAGCGCCCCCCTGCACTCCAGCCTGGGTGACAGAGTGAGACTCCGACTCCAAAAAAATAATAAATAAATGAAGTAATTAAGTTAAATTCAGCAAAATCTGGCCAGGTGTAGTGGCTCACGCCTGTAATCCCAGCACTTTGGGAGGCTGAAGCAGGAGGATACGTTTGAGCCTAGGAGTTTGAGACCAGCTTGGGCAACATATCAAGAGTAAGCCTCTTCAAAAAAATTTTTTTAAAACTTATTGGGCATGGTGGCATACGCCTATAGTCCCAACCACTCAGGAGGCTGATGTGAAAGGATCTCCTGAGCCCAAGAGGTTGAGACTATGGTGACCCATGATCGTGCTATTGCATTCTAACCCGGGCAACAGAGTAAGATGCCAACTAAAAAAAGATAAATAAATAAATATAATGAAATAAAACAGAATAAAATCAGCAAAATCTGAAGAGAGTTCTTAGAAGCCAAGACCACAGAATGAATCTAGGCCCAGTACTATCTTGCTTACCACAAAGGGCCCATCAACTGCAGTCTTCCATGGGCTGTCCCTAACCTTCTACTAATGGATAAATGTCCCTTAGTGCCCCCTCAAAAAACTTGAGAGATTATATTTACAGAAATATTTGTTTCAATAGTTTATTTTTTCTTATAATTTTTTCATCTTTTTTTTTTTTTTTTTTGAGTTGGAGTCTCACTCTGTCGCCCAGATTGGAGTGCAGTGGCCGCTCCTGGCCACCGCAGCCTCTCCTGCTGGGCTCCGGCGATCCTTCCGCCTCAGCCTTCTGAGTAGCCGGAATTACAGGCGCGTGCTACCACACCCAGCTAATTTTTAAAATTTATTGTGGAGATGAGGTCTCGCCAAGTTGCCCAGGTGGGTCTCGAACCCACGGGCTCAGGCAATCCACTCACCTCAGCCTCCCAAGTCACGGGATTACAGGCTGAGCCACTGAGCCCGGCTGAATTTTTTCATCTTTTAAAAATTTATTAACTTATTTTTTCTTTTTTTTTTTGAGTTGGAGTCTCACTCGGTCGCTCAGACTGGAGTGCAGTGGCCGCTCCCGGCCACCGCAGCCTCGCCTGCTGGGCTCCTGCGATCCTTCCAGTAGCCGGAATTCCAGGCATGTGCTCCCACGCCCGGCTGATTTTTTTTTTTTGATTTATTGTAGAGATGAGGTCTCGCTGCCCAGGCGAGTCTCGAACCCGCGGGCTCAGGAATCCACTCACCTCAGCCTCCCAAAGGCGCGGGATTACAGGCTGAGCCACCGAGCCCGGCTAACTTATTTTTTCTTATAAAAGCCAAGTTTCACTATGTTGCACAGGCTGGTCTTGAAATCCTGAGCTCAAGCAATCCTCCCATCTCCACCTCCACCAAACCCGGTCTATTTCCGTGGTTTAGTAGCATAACAGTCTCCGAACTTTACCTTTTGTCTTTCATTCCTACCCCATTTCCCTTCACTAATTGGGTAGATTTCCACGTAAATATACGTTAATTTAATGAAACCGTTTGGTATTCAGCAAAACGTCAATAAAATGGGATTACAATAAAACGTTGAGACTGATCCAAAAGATTGTACTGCAGATTATTCAGGAATTAGAGAGATGGGAACAGAATGGGGGTGGAATGTGGAGGAGATAAACAGAGAAAATAACTGAAGGAAAGACCATATGAAAGGGAGCACTTCCCTGTTGTTTTGAGTTCTGTCAACTGTTAGTGACGACTGGATTCAGTGATCCAGAATCCCAGCTAACCAACAGTCATCGCTGGTTTCCATAGTTAAAAAACTATAGGACTATTTCTTCAAAGTGGCTTAATTAGAGTGTTCTAGCCAAGCGTGGTGGCTTACACCTGTAATCCCAGAACACTGGAAGGCCGAGACAGGAGGATTGCTTGAGCCTAGGAGTTTAAGACCAGCCTGGGCAACAGAGCAAGACCTTGTCTCTACTTTAAAAAAAGGAAAAAAAAGAAAGAAAAAAAAAGCCAGGCTCGGTGGCTCAGCCTGTAAACCTGTGCCTTTGGGAGGTTGAGGTGAGTGGATTGCCTGAGCCCGCGGGTTCGAGACCCGCCTGGGCAGCGAGACCTCATCTCTACAATAAATAAAAAAATTAGCCGGGCGTGGTAGTGCGCGCCTGTAGTTCCAGCTACTTGGAAGGCTGAAGCGGAAGGATCGCCGGAGCCCAGCAGGTCGAGGCTGCGGTGGCCGGGAGCAGCCACTGCACTCCAGTCTGGGCAACAGAGCGAGACTCCAACTCAAGACTCCAACTCAAAAAAACGAAAACAAAAAAAAAAGAAAAGAAAAAAAGGCCAGGCTTGGTAGCTCAGCCTGTAATCCCAACACTTTGGGAGACCGAGGCAAGGGGATTGCCTGAACCCGCAGGTTTGAGCCCAACCTGGGCAACTTGGCGAGACCTTGTCTCTACAACAAATCAAAAAATTAGCCAGGTGTGGTATCATGCACCTGTAGTTTCAGCTACTTGGAAGGCTGAGGTGGAAGGATTTCCGCAGCCCAGCAGGTCGACGCTGGGGTGGCCGTGATTGTGCCACTGTACTCCAGCCTGGGCAACAGAGACTCCAACTCAAAAAACATTTTTTTTTTTTAATCTGGGTGTAGTGGCTCACGCCTGTAATCCCAGCACTTTGGAAGGCCAAGGGGAGAGGATTGCCTGACTCCAGGGGCTCGAGGCCAGCCTGGGCAACTTGATGAGACCTCATCTCTACAATAAATCAAAAAATTAGCTGGGCGGGGTGGTGTGCACCTATGGTTCCAGCTACTTGGAAGGTTGAGGTGGAAGGATTGTCTTGAGCCCAGCAGGTCGAGGCTGCAGTGGTCATAAGTATACCATTGCACTCCAGTCTAGGCGACAGAGTGAGACTCTAACTCAAAATAATAATAAAAATAATAGTAATAAATTTCTAAAAATTAGTGTTCCAATATTGGAACACCAATGTGCTTGAGACCTGACCTAAGAAACCAGGCTTTCTTTAAATTCAAGGAGGCAAAAGGACAACTAAATGTTTCTGATGTTATCAAAATAAAAATTGCTAACCCAGAGGCACAGGATGTTTTTACAGATGACCCCGAGATACTTACTCTCTGTTTTTACATGAGAAAGCCTTAAAGCAGCAGCTGGTTCAAGGTGTTTCTGTTCTAAGTAGAAGGTAACTCTCTAAATGTAGTTATTTATTTGTAGTCACTTTGCAAATCTACTTCCTCTTCTCTGTTTCTCTTGTTTTCTTCTCTTCAAGTAGGAAATTATTTTGTTTGCTTCTGAACCATACCCTAGCTATAAAGGATTCAAGCCATGCAACCCCCTGCTATAAAAATATTGACGGTGGCTCACACCTGTAATCCCAGCACTTTGGGAGGCCAAGGTGAGAGGACCACTGAGCCTAAGAGCTCGAGACCAGCCTGGTCTCCATTAAAAAAAAATTATACACACATACACATATACAAGATGCGATACTGACTATATTTGCTGAGCATACCATTTGGATACAGAGAATGCCTTTGGTACAGATAATATAACCAACAGCATGGGCCTAATGTTCCTCACCCACAGTTGCCACATGGGTCCAAGAGTATGTACAAATTTCGTACCTCTTCAACACGTTTTAGATCCTAGGGTTGGCCTCAGTTGGTAAAGGAGAAAACTCCATGTTAGATCATTTGTTCTGCTGCCTATAAATGAAGGCGCATAGTTGACAGTGTTTTGAAGGAATAAGAAGGTTGGCTGCTTTTGGCAGAAGGGGATTTGGTATTCCTTCCATCAGAGAATGGTAAATTACATTGTTTTGGAGGCACTGGTTGTGGGAATTAGCATGAGAATTTGTGAATTTCATAATTAGAGTCAGTGGGTTCTGCCTGGAATAGACTTGAAACCGAGGTTCTGTGTTGCCAAAATATTTGCCAGTTAAATACAAAATATGTGTGCAAATCCCGCAAAACAGGAAGACAGGGCTGCCGTGAACAATGCAGCTCAGTCTCTCAGAAGTACTGCCGATTCTTAGTCTTGGCTCTGCTTTCTTAAAGCTGCTTCCTCTTTGGCCAGGAGCTGCTCACCTCTTCCTGAAACCCGTCTGCCAGCAGGGGCACAAGAGGAAGCGTCCAAAGAATTCCTGCAGTTCTGTTTCCTTCTAATTCCACTGGCAGGCGGGGCACGGTAGCTCTGTCATTCCAGCACTTGGTTAGGCCAAGGGCAAGAGGATTGCTTGAGCCCAGGAGTTCGAGACCAACCTGATCAACATAGTGAGACTGCGTCTATACCAAAAAAATAAAAAAATTAGCTGGGCATGGTGGCACACACCTGTAGTTCCCCGCTACTTGGGAGGCTGAGGTGGAAGGATGGTTAACCCCAGGAGGTCAAGGCTGCAGTGAGCTGTGATTGGGCTGCTGCATTCCAGCCTGGGTGACAGAATGAGACACCCAAATCAAAAAAAGAAAAAAAAAATCCACTGACAGAGAACTTGGCTGCCTGGTGACCGGAGCATAGTCACCCGAGATATTAGTTCTTGGGCTTTTTTCTGCAAAATCATTGAAAAGCCATTTTGAGATTTCTGCGGACTGCAATGTTTCAGTATGTATGTTATTCTTCTAGGCATGGGTTGCTGGACTCTTCACAGGCTTATTTGATAAAGCCAGGATTCTAATATTTGTTATTCTTTTTTCAAAAAGAATCTAATCTTTCTCTCTCTCTCTCTTTTTTTTTTGAGTTGGAGTCTCACTCTGTCACTCAGGCTGGAGTGCAGTGGCATACTCACAACCACTGCAGCCTCGACCTACTGAGCTCAGTGATCCTTCCGCCTCAGCTTTCCAAGTAGCTGGAACTACAGGCATGCCCCACCACACCCGGCTAATTTTTTTTATTTATTGTAGAGATGAGGTCTCACCAAGTTGCTCAGGCTGGTCTTGAACCCCTGGGCTCAATAGCAACAAAAACAACATTCAAAAAATTAGTCACGTGTGATAGTGTGTGCCTGTGGTCCCAGTTACTTGGGAGGCTGAGGTGGAAGGATCCCCTGAGTCCTTGGAGGTCCAGAGTGTGGTGAGCCATGATTGTGCCACTGCACTCTAGCCTGGGAAACAGAGTGAGATGCTGACTCAAAAACAGAAAAAGAAAAGAAAAGCTAAAAATATAAATGACCCATAGATGCTCGTGTCATTCTGAAAATCTCCCACTTCCGTAAACGTCCTGTTATCCTTTGTGTGGTCACTGGTCTGTCAATTCCCCCTTTATGGTGTTTAAAAATCTTGGTTCCTGACCTCTGACCTAACAGCTTAGCTCTTTATCATTTCATATTTGGATTGTCTTCCCATTTAGTCTCTGCCAACAAACTCCATTCTCTCTCTTCCCCCACCGCCCCCCGGGTCTCCCAGCAACAAAAACACAAGAAGACCAGGCATGGTGGCGCTCTCCTGTAATCCTAACACTCTGGGAGACGTAAGTGAAAGAATTGCCTGAGCCCAGGGGTTTGAGACCAGCCTGGGCAACTTGATAAGACCTTGTCTCTACCCCCTCCCAAAAAAAACAAAAAACTAGCTTGGCATGGTGGCATGTGCCTATAGTCCCAGCTGTTTGGGAGGGTGAGGCAGGAGGATCACTTGAGCCCAGGAATTCTAGGTTGCAGTGAGATATGGTTTTGCCACTACTCCAGCCTGGGCAACAAAGTGAGACCCTGACTCTAAGAAATAAATACAAAAATTAAAAAGAAAAAGATGCAATAACATGTATGCAGTATTTGGCCCAGGGAAGCCCACAAAAGACTCAGGAACCCAAGGTTTGGGGGGCTGGTCATGTAGGCACCCTCTGTTACCACAAGTCCAAGCTTCCAGAAGGAAAGTACATATTCAGCAAAGATCGTATTGTATATCAAACAGTCCAAACACGCTTATCAGTTAACTAATAATTCTGGAAACCAAATTCCAGATGTTTACCCAGAATCCAGGCAGGTGTGGTGGCTCACGCCTGTAATCACAGCACTTTGGGAGGACAAGGCAGGAGGATTGCTTGAGGCCAGGAGTTTGAAACCAGCCCGGGCAACATATTAAGACCTCATCTCTACAAAAAAAAAAAATCAGAAAATAAGTCAGGTGTGGTGGTGCTCATCTATAGTCTCAGGTACTCAGGAGAGTAAGATGGGAGGATTGCCAGAGCACAGGAGGTTGAGGCTGCAGTGAGCCTAATCTAGCCTGGCAACAGAGTGAGACCCTCCCCCAACTCAAAAAAACAAAACAAAAACAAAATCTAAAGTACTCATTTAATTATACATTTTATATTGGACTAACAAGTGATCTTATGTTTTAATAGACCAAATTCTATTAATAACATAAATACAGAAATAAGAAGGAAATGAAATCGGTAACATTTCTTATAAAAGAATATTAATTTTTTTTTTTTTTTTTTGAGGCAGGGTCTCACTCTGCCACCCAGGCTGGAGTGCAGTGGCATGATCATGGCTCAACACAGCCTCAACTTCCTGGGCTCAAGCAATTCTTCTGTCTCAGCCACCTCAGTAGCTGGGACTCCAGGTGCAAGCTACCACACTCAGCTATTTTTTTTATTTTTTGTAGAGATAAGGTCTCGCTATGTTGCCCAGGCTGGTCTGGAACTCTGGGCTCAAGCAATTCTCCTTTCTCTGCCTCCCACAGTGCTGGAATTACAGCCATGAGCTACCATGCCTCACCCAAGAGTGTTAACATGGTTTTGATGATTGTAAACCTTTCTGTGATTAATTATGGATAAAAAAATGCTTTTGCCACTAAGAAAACTCTATGCCACCCTTAGCAGATTTGTCAGATGTCCTTGAAACTGTTGAGGTAGTATGACCCCAGAAAGTGGAGATTTCTGCGAGATTGATCTTTTGCTCTAGGGCACATATTACCTAATTCTTCTGATTGTTGGCCAAAGTCTGCAGTTCACTCTTGGTTACGCATTAATTGAAGGATAAACATTGATTGCACTTACTTTTTTTTTTAATTTGGGGAAAGTGATCTTTATATAATTGTTATTTTGTCTACCTTTTAACAAATAACATCCTTCATTCTTTTATAAATATATATATCTTTTGAGACAGAGTCTCACTTCACTGCCCAAGCTGGAGTGCAGTGGCACGAACATAACTCACTTTAATCTTAAGCTTCTGGGCTCAAGCAATTCTCTTACTGCAGCTTCCTGAGTATTTAGGACTACAGGCATGTGCCACCATGCCCACAAATTTTTAAATCTTTTTAAAGACACCAGGTCTCACTATGTTGCCCAGGTTAGACTATACAATGTTTTGAACATAAAAAATTCTATCAGCCTTTCGGCTGGAACCACCATGTTCCAGTAATTCGCCAAAATGACGAACACAAAGGGAAAGAGGAGGGGACCCGGTACGTGCTCTCCAGGTCGTTCAGAAAACATGGAGTTGTTCCTTTGGTCACATATATGTGAATCAACAAGAAAGGTGATATTGTAGACATCAAGGGAATGGGTACTGTTCAGAAAGGAATGCCCCACAAATGTTACCATGGCAAGACAGGAAGAGTCTATAATGTCACCCAGCATGCTGTTGGCATTGTTAGCGAACAGGTCAAGGGCAAGATTCTTGCTAAGAGAATTAATGTGCGTATTGAACATATTAAGCACTCGAAGAGTCGAGATAGCTTCCTGAAACGTGTGAAGGAAAATGACCAGAAAAAGAAGGAAGCCAAGGAGAAAGGCACGTGGGTTCAGCTGAAGCGCCAGCCTGCTCCACTCAGAGAAGCACACTTTATGAGAACCAACGGAAAGGAGCCCAAGCTTCTGGAACCTATTCCCTATGAATTCATGGCCTAATGGGTGTCAAAAATAAAAGATCTCTGGATCATAAAAAAAAAAATTCTATCAAATATTGGATATGTATTTATGGTTTTATAGGTGTGGCCGTAACAATCTCTCTATGCTGTCCAAGTTGGAGTTCAGTGACTTTGCTCAGTCACAACCATAGCACACTACAGCCTTTCTATAGCTCCCTCTAATCCTGCTGAAATACTCAGGTCTCAGCCTTCTGAGTAGCTGCTGGAACTACAGGCATGCACATTCCACCTGGCTAATTTTTTTCTTTTATTTTTTGTAGAGATAAGGTCTTGTTGCCCAGGCTGGTCAACTTGGCGAGACCTCATCTCTACAATAAATAAAAAATGAGCCAGGTGTGGTAGCGCGCGTCTGTAATTCCAGCTTCTTGGAAGGCTGAGGCGGAAGGATCACCGGAGCCC
>NW_007247132.1:311619-320426 GCF_000164805.1 Carlito syrichta
GGGGCGGCCACTGCACTCCAGTTTGGGAGACTCCAACTCAAAAAAAAAAAGATGCGTTTGTTCCAGTTTTTTGCTCTTTTTTATTTTGAGTTGGAGTCTCACTCTGTCACCCAGACTGGAGTGCAGTGGCACGCTCACTGCCACTGCAGCCTTGACCTGTTGGGCTCAGGTGATCCTTCCACCTCAGTCTTCCAAGTAGCTGGAACTACAGATGCATGCCACCATGCCCAGCCAGTTTTTGTGATTTATTGTAGAGACGAGGTCTCACCAAGTTGTCCAGGCTGGTCTCGAACCCCCGGGCTCAGGCAATTCTCTTGCCTTGGCCTCCCAAAGTGCTGGGATTACAAATTGAGCCAGCCTCACTGGTTAATTCTAAAGGATACAATTCAGGATCAGCTACATGGAAGCAATGCATTAAGCAATACATTGGGGGAGGGGATGCAGAGGTGGCATATCAATGTCAATGTCTTTTTTTTTTTTGAGTTGGTGTCTCACTCTGTCACCCAGACTGAAGTGCAGTGGCCGCTCCCGGCCACTGCAGCCTTGACCTGCTGGGTTCCGGCGATCCTTCCGCCTCAGCCTTCCAAGTAGCTGCAACTACAGGTGCGGGCTACCACACCCGGCTAATTTTTTGATTTATTGTAGAGATGAGGTCTCGCCAACTTGCCCAGGCAGGTCTCGACCCCGTGGGCTCAGGCAATTCACTCACCTTGGCCTCCCAAAGCGCAGGATTACAGGCTGAGCCACTGAGCCGGGCTCATGTCACCAACGCCAAAGGAAGTTGTTATCTGAACTTTAGAGAAGTAAAGAAAAAGAGATAACAGACTATTTTCCAAACAGGCCATTTTAACTCTGTAATCCAATTTGGCAAGACAAACAAGTTCTCTCTGCTCTAAGTCTTACACAAAAGGAGGAGCCTGGGCCACCTGGGTGACTCAGCCTGTAATCCCAGCACTTTAGAAGGCCAAAGCAAGCGGATTGCCTGAGCACACAGGTTCAAGGCCAGCCCAGACAACTTGGCGAGACCTCGTCTCTACAAGAAATAAAAACTTAGCCGGGCATGGTAGTGCACGCCTGTAGTTCTGGCTACTTGGAAGGCTGACGCGGAAGGATCGCCTGAGCCCAGCAGGTTGATGCTGGGGTGCCCCTGAGCATGCCACTGCTCTCCAGCCTGGGCAACAGAGTGAGACTCTGCCTCAAAAACAACAACAAAAGGAGCATGAAGTAAATTGATGTTAATTAAGAAGTTATGTTTCTATTGTTGGCTTCCCTTCCCTGCCTTGTTAAAAAAGTTGGTAATATATTCTTTGATCTTGGCTTCTGCTTTCTTCAGCCCTTCCTTGTTTATAATGCCAACCCCTTCTGCTGACTCCCAGGAACACTTACTTTATTTTACTAAATGAAGTGTTGCCTAATTCTAAAATCATAAATAAAACCAGCTGAGATCTTTACATTAATTTGTTTTTTGTTTTTGTTTTTTTTGAGTTGGAGCCACCGCAGCCTCGACCTACTGGATTCATGTGATCTTCAGCCTCAGCCTTCCAAGTAGCTGGGACTACAGTCACGCACCACCATGCCCAGCTAATTTTCTTCTTTTTTTTAATTGTAGAGACAAGGTCTCACCAGGTTGCCCAGGCTGGTCTCAAACCCATGGGCTCAGACATTCCTCTCACCTCGACCTCCCAAAGTGCTGGGATTATAAGCGTGAGCCACTGTGCCCTGGCTTACACTAATTTGTTGTAATTTTGTCCTTTGACACCTCTTAGCACATTTCAGGTGTAGAATCCCATATTTCTTAAAATGTCTCTTTATTATTATCATTATTATTATTTTTGAGTTGGGATCTCACTCTGTTGCCCAGGCTGGAGTGCTCAACACAGCCTTGACCTCCAGGGCTCAAGGCCCAGGCTTCCAAGTAGCTGAGACTATAGTAAGTCTCCTACATAAAACCTTCAAGTTGATAATGTTCAAAGATGTAAACACGTGTTTGCATATCCACTCACATAAGTTAATTCACGTATCTGGCATACATTGTCACGTGTGTGTAAGATTAAAAATGTTGGCCTGGCACAGTGACTCATACCTATAATCCCAGCACTTTGGGAGGCCGAGGTGAGAAGATTGCCTGAGCTCACGGGTTTGAGACTAGCCTGGGCAACCTGGCGAGACCTTATCTCTACAATAAATTTTTATTTTTTATTTTTTTTTGAGTTGGAGTCTCATTCTGTCACCCAGACTGGAGTGCAGTGGCCGCTCCTGGCCCCCACAGCCTCGATCTGTTGTGCTCCGGTGATCCTTCCGCCTCGGCCTTCCAAGGAGCTGGAACTACAGGCGTGTGCTACCACGCCTGGTTCATTTTTGATTTATTGTAGAGATGAGGTTTTGCCAAGTTCCCCAGGTGGGTCTCGAACCCGCGGGCTCAGGCAATCCACTCACCTCAGCCTCCCAAAGTGCTGGGATTACAGGCTGAACCACCAAGCCCGGCTTACAATAAATTTTTAAAAATTAGCCGGACATGGTAGCACACGCCTGTAGTTCCAGCTACTTAGAAGACTGAGGTGGAAGGGCTTGCCTGAGCCCAGCAAGTTGAGACTGCGGTGGCTGTGAGTGTGCCACTGAACTTCAGCCTGGATGACAGGGTATGACTTCAACTAAAAAAAAAAAAAAAAGTTTTCTTTGTGTATGTGTGTGTTTTTAATGTATAATTTACGTGAAAAGTATTATAAACCTATTGCAGTTGAATACTATAGAACCAACTGGGTGGTTGGGAGAGGTGGCTCACATCTATAACCCCAGCACTTTGGGAGGCAGAGGGGAGAGGATTACCTGAGGATTGTCGGAGCCCATGGGTTCGAGGCCAGCCTGGGAAACATAGTGAAACCTCATCTCTACAATAAATAAAACAATTAGCCGAGCATGGTGGTGCGTGCCTGTAGTTCCAGCTACTTGAAAGGCTGAGGTGGAAGGAGTGCCTGAGCCCAGCAGGTTGAGGCTGTGGTGGCTGTGAGTGTGCCATTGCACTCCAGCTTGGGCAACAGAGTGAGACTCCGACTCAAAAAAAAAAAAAAAAGAACCAACTGTGTTAGTTGGATGACCTGGGTTTGGACTTATGAACAAAGCTGTGGGACCAGAACTTGTTCATATGTAGGAGATTAACTGTACAGGTGTGCACCACCACTCCTGGCTAATTTTTTTATTTGTAGAAATGAGGTCTCACCACACTGCCCAGGGTCTCAAACTCCTGAACTCAAGCAATCCTCTTGCTTCTACCTGCCAAAGTGCTGGGATGACAGGCGTGAGCCACCGGCCTGGAGACATATTGTTTTTGTTTTTGTTTTTTTTTGAGTTGGAGTCTCACTCTGTCGCCCAGACTGGAGTGCAGCAGCATGTTCACGGCCACCACAGCCTCGACCTGCTGGGCTCAGGTGACTCTTCCACCTAGGCCTTCCAAGTAGCTGGGACCACAGGCGCGTGCCACATGCCTAGCTAATTTTTTGATTTATTATAGAGATGAGGTCTCGCCAAGTTGCCCGGGCAGGTCTCGAACCTGTGGGTTCAGGCAATCCTCTCACCTCGTATTGTTAACTACAGTTGCATTGATATATGTTAGCTCTCTAGAACTTATCCCTTTTTATGACTGAAATGTTCATACTCCTTTACTGACATCTCTCATCCCACCCTCTCCCAGCCCCTGGCAACCATCACTCTCCCCTTTGCTTTGGTGAGTTTGATCCTGTTCCTTTCCACATAGAAGTGAGATCAGCTGAGTGTGGTGGTTCACACCTATGGTTCCAGCATTTTGGGAGGCCAAGGCAAGAGGATTGCCTGAACCCGTGGGTTCAAGACCAGTCTAGGCAACTTGGCGAGCCCTCATCTCTACAATAAATACAAAAATTAGCCTGGCATGGTGGTGTGCACTAGTAGTTCTAGCTACTTGGAAGACTGAGGTGGAAGGATCTCCTGAGCCCAGCAGGTGAGGCTGCAGTGACTGTGAGCGTGCCACTGTACTCCAGCCCGGGTGACTAAGACTCCAACTCAGAAAAAAAAAGTGAGATCAAGGACTTGTCTTTCTGCATCTGACTTATTTCACTCAGTGTAACGTCATTCAGGTCCATTTGTTGCTGTAAACAGCAGGATTTATTTCTTTTTTCGGGCTGAAGATATTCTACTGGGTAAGTATAACCTATTTTACTCATCTGCCATTAGACATCTAGGTTGCTTCCATATCTCAGCTATTGTGAAGAACAGGGCATGGCAGTGCAGACATCTCTTCAAGATCCTGACTCACTTCCTTGGATATATATCCCGAAGTGGAATTGAAGCAGGTTAATCAGTACAGATAGTTATACCAAAATAGGGTAAGGTTCAGACATCTTTCTTATCAGTATATGACCTCCACCCAACCAACCAGACACACCAGACTGGACCACCTGCAGGCTGGAATGTGGATTTACCAGTGCAGCCCACCCTCTCAGTTCATGCTTATAATAATAATCATTGTAAAAGTATATAAGGCTGGGCGTGGTGGTCCACGCCTATAATCCCAGCACTTTGGGAGACCAAGGAGAGAGGATTATCTGAGCCCAGGGGTTCGAGACCAGCCTGGGAAACTTGGCAAGACCTCATCTTTACAATAAACTAAAAAATTAGCCAGGCATGGTGGCGTGTGCCTGTAGTTCTGGCTACTTGGAAAACTGAGGTGGAAGAATCGCCTGAGCCCAGCAGGTCAAGGCTGTGGTGGCCGTGAGTGTGCCACTGCCCTCCAGCCTGGGTGACAGAGGGGGACTCTGACTCAAAAAAAAAAAAAAGAAAAAGAAAAAGAAAAGAAAAATGTATAAAGCTTCCTGTCAAAGGCAAATGCACATTCAGAAAGCCCACCCTCTTAGCTTATCGTAGGTGGAGAGACAGTAATCAAAATTCGTGACCAGATACCCACAGCCCACCTTCCAAGTTTATGGTTAGCACAGTAATCATTGTAAAAGTATATCAAGCTTCTTGTCAAAATACAAAAAAAGTATTTCTAGTGATTGACAGAATGAGGGCTTTTGGCACGTGGCTAGTTTCTTCTTAAATTGTCCATGCTTGTATTATGAAGGGGTGGGTGTTAGGATATGTGTCAGTTTATATGGAAAAGTCCCAGTTTGTATGTATTGCCCCCTAGTAATTTTTAGTAGTGACCACCTCCACTCTCAAAATACGGTTGCCTAGCTTTAGAGGAAAAACAAAAGCAATGTTTTACTGGACTGTGGCGCCCTCTTGTGATAAAAACATACAAAGTCTTGCAGGGAGCAGAGGCTCACTCATGCAATTCCAGCACTTTGGGAGGTGGAGGCATCAGATTGCCTGAGCCCAGGGGTTTGAGACCAGCCTGGGCCACTGCACTCCAGGCTGGGCGACAGTGTGAGACTCCAACTGAAATAAATAAATAAATAAATAAATAAATAAATAAATAAATAAATAACATACAAAGTCTTTATGGATATGGGTTGTCTTTGAGGTTACATGAGGGTGTTTCATATTCTGATATTGCTTATTCTGAGCGGAGTGATTTACCCCCAAATATGAACATCTCAAAGTGGTTCATCTAATAACCTCACCCCAAAGATCTCAGCCCTGAATTCCATGTGATTAGACTTTCTCTCTGACTATCCTGCATGGCCCTGCCATCTTGGAGCTCCAGAGCCCTCTCAACCTCGTTTATCAGTAATTTCAGGTCCTAGTGCCCTGGCGCTCTCTCTAACACTACTTTTTCTTTCTTTCTTTCTTTCTTTCTTTCTTTCTTTCTTTCTTTCTTTCTTTCTTTCTTTCTTTCAACATTTCTACTGCATTTTTATTTTAAAGAGGTGGGGTACCATTCAGGATTAGGTATACACATGATCATTGTACAGGTATAGTTTGGGCCTCACTTTGACCCCAAATTTGCCTGTTTGTTGTTTTTTTAGAGTCAGAGTCTTACTCTGTCACCCAGACGGGAGAGCAGTAGCATGCTCATGGCCACCGCAGCCTCGACCTGCTGGGCTGAGGCGCTCCTTCCGCCTCGGCCTTCCAGGTAGCTGGAGCCACAGGCATGCACCACCACACCTGGCTAATTTTTAAAATTTATTGTAGAGATGAGGTCTCTCCAAGTTGCCTTGCTGGTCTCGAACCCCTGGGCTTAGGTAATCCTTTTGCCTCTGCCTCACAAGCAGGGATGACAGGTGTGACCCACCACGCCCGGCGCTTCACCTCGTTTGAGATCACATACTCTCGTTGATGAAATGTGCTCCTCTCCTTCCCCTGGTAGTTTCCTGCTACTGCCAATCCCTTTCTTATTGTATCATGATAATTGTTCTGGGCGCACTTGTGAGTAAGAACATGTGGTACTCAGTTCTTTGTTTCTGTGATAGATCACTGAGTATTACAGACTCTAAATCCATCCCAGTTGCTATGTTTTATCCTTATTTCAATCGCTTTAAGGGGTACACATAGTTTCTGGGTACAGAGCTGTATCGTACAGTGGCGAAGAAGTCTGGGCTTCAAGTGTCCTCTCCACCCCCACCTGAGCACCGGGCACCCAACAGGTGACCTTTCCACCCCTCCATCTCCCTTCTGAGTCTTCAATGTCCATTATGCATCCTGCATGCCTTTCTGAATCTCAGTTAAGCACTCACTTTTTTTTTTTTTGTGAGTCGAAGTCTCACTCTGTTGCCCAGACTAGCATGCAGTGGCACGCTCCCAGCCACCACAGCCTTGACACACTGGGCTCCGGTGCTCCTTCCACTTCAGCCTTCCAAGTAGCTGGAACTACAGGTGTGCACCACCATGCCCGGCCAATTTTTTTTTGCTTTATTGTAGAGACAAGGTCTCAACAAGTTGCCCAGGGTGGTCTCAAAGTGTTGGGATTACAGGTGTGAGCTACCATGCCCCGCCCAGCACCCACTTTATTTATTTATTTATTTAATCAGAGACTTTGTCACCCAGGCTAGAGTGCAGTGGCATGCTCACAGCCATTGACGTGCAGGGCTCCGGCGGTCCGTCCGCCTCAGGCTTCCAAGTAGCTGGAACTACAGGCGCGCGCTACCACACCCGACTAATTTTGTTGTTGTTGTTGATATATTGTATAGACGAGGTCTCACCAACTTGTCCAGGCTGGTCTCAAACCCCCAGGCTCAGGCAATCCTCTCGCCTCTGCCTCCCAAAATGCTGGGATTACAGGCTTGAGCCACCACTCCTGGCCGCAGCACCCACTTGTAGGAGTGTTACTCCTTCCGGCAAGATGGTGATGGGGCAACCTGGTCTGTGAAACCCTCTGCAAAGAAGAACTGCAGTGGGTCTCTGGCTCTCACCCCGGGGACTGCGGACCCCAAAATCGCAGCCTGCTCTTCATACGGAGCTCGGCCGTTTTCACCACTGGGACATCGCAGCGGACTGGACAGCCACCTCAGTGCAAACGCTGCTGCTGCTGCCGCCACCACCGCCAGCAGTAGCACATAGCACCACCCGGGCCGGAGGCAATCCACGACTTCAGTCCTTGAAGCCTCTTAAGGAAGATCTGCTGGGATCGCTGCCACCTCTCCCGCAACCGAGATGTCCTGGCTGCCGTGAGTTCCCTGCCTGTGCCCTGAGGCAGGCATCCACCTCCAGTCTCTGTGGTTCCCGTCCGGCCCCACCTCCTCTGGGGCGAGCAGCTGAGATAGCACCACCTGCTGGCGATTCAAGGTAACAGCACCGAAACGGAAGAAACAAGCTTGATTAAGACATAGGCCAGAGTGGTGAACGGAGGGTGATCCGAACTGTCCTTCCCAGCAGACCAGGGGCAACTGACCCCAACTGCAAACTAATTTACCAGCTTGAAAAGAAGGCTGGAAATCAGAACCGAAAGGACATTGGACTTAAACGAAAAGTCTCAGAGTGTGCTTCATTGATTCTATTAGTTTAATGACTTAATGCTATCCCTACTGTATTGTTCCTTTTTTTTCCTCTTCCTTTTCTTCTCTTTTCTTCTCTCTGTAAACCATATCTTTGTATAGAGGAACAGCACACCAATAAGGTGGTTGGTTAGCTTGTATGTTAGCATCACTATATATTTTATTTTTTTTGTATAGGAATTGGTTCGTCAGTAGCTGTGGTCTATTGTTTTTATCTGTTTCTGTATAGGTCTCTCTCTCCATTTGTTGGCACACGTTTGTTTCCCCCCTTACTCCTCTATCTCTCCACCCCCCTCTTCAACCCACTGTCTGCTCCATTCTCTCCCCTCTGTTAACCACATTTTATTTTAGGGAGTAAATCTACAGCCCCACTGCATGGACAGATTCCAAGGCAGTGGGAAGCGGGTTCCAGATTATTCACACACCTGTCAGCAAATACCAGGACCTGCAGATAGATTTTGAATCACAGCTTCCCCCTTAAGTAAATCTCAAAACTGTAAAAAGGACCACCCCCAACCTACAGTGCAACTCCAGAATTGAACAAAGTAAGAGGGCATACATAAAGAATAGGAGATTGAACAAGCAGAAGTAAAACTAATCCCTTTACCCCTGAATAACAGAATTAAAGAAGACGGTGATGTGGAGGGAAGGAAAAAGTAGGGAGGGGGGAAACCGCACAAATGAAGAAAAAGCAAAAGAAGAATATAGGTCTCACACAGACCCCTGGGAGATCAGACACTGAGAAAACAGATTCTGGAACACAAACATTGAAGATCTCCCAGAATGGCTGGTCACATGCAACAAACGAAGATATCAAGTCATTAATGGAGAGAATTAAAAAAATTGAGGAGAGACAAGAGGAAAATAGGAAGGAGCTGATGTCAGAAATAACAGCAGTAA
>NW_007247132.1:320861-324038 GCF_000164805.1 Carlito syrichta
CCAATTCCAGAACCCAAAGAAAGACAACAAACAAACAGGAACAACTCTGTAAGAACCTTATGACAGGGATCAACTCTTGCAATTCAATTATTATCCTAACTGTGAATGGACTAAATGCACCACTGAAAAGACATAGAATGGCAAAATGGATAAAATATCATCAGGCAACAAACTATTGCCTTCAAGAGACTTACCTCACTAGAAAGGACACCCACAGACTCAAAGTAAGAGGATGGGAAACAAACTTTCAGGCTAACAGAATACAAAAGAAAGGAGGAGTAGCGATCTTAATTTCAGACAAAATACCCTTCAAGCTATTGAAAATCAAAAAAGATACAGAAGGTCACTACATAATGATAAAAGACTTAATTCGTCAACAAGAAATATCTATCCTAAACATATATGCACCCAAAATAGGTGCGCCAACTTTCATAAAGCAACTTCTAGGAAAACTAAAGAAAGATATTGACTCTAACACCATCATAACTGGGGACTTAATACCCCACTCACAACCTTAGACAGATCAGGACAAAAAATCAGCAAGGAGTTTTGGAACCTCAATGTGACTTTGGACCTAATGGACTTAATTGATACCTACAGAACACTCCATCCAAAGACCACAGAATATACATTCTACTCATCACCACATGGAACATATTCTAAGATCGACCACATAATTGGTCACAAATCAAGCATACGCAAATTTAACAGGACCGAAATTCTACCGTGCACCTTCTCGGACCACAGTGGAATAAGAATTTTTTTATTCCATTCAATTTTTGTTTAGTCTCAGTGGCTCCTGAAAATAAATCTAACAATTTCAATAGATTTGTACTTGGTAATATGGGTGATTTATTCACCTGAAGTTTAGATACATTCACACAGAACATGAGCATCAGTTTGTTGGTTAGTTTTTGTTTCTTCTTTTCTTTTAGGTAATTCAAGGTTTCCTCTGAGGGGAAATTCTTTCAATGGTAAATTCACCTCATTGTTTGAAGGAAGCAGGCACAAATTCTTTTATGCCACTGCAGGATTACTGAAGGTTTTAAGTAAATTGAAATGTGATGAATCATACTGTATTAAAAATCAAGTAGGGTTTATTACTTAAAGGACATCTGTGTGAATCTTTTGCACATTGTAAATCCTTTCGCATAATACATTACATTATAAATAAACAATGAGACTCTGGATCAAATGGACTTAATTGATACCTACAGAACACTCCATCCAAGACCACAGAATATACATTCTACTCATCACCGCATGGAACGTATTCTAAGATTGACCACATACTTGGCCATAAATCAAGCATAAGCAAATTTAAAAGGACCGAAATTCTACCATGCACCTTCTCGGACCACAGTGGAATAAAAATAAACATTGACACCAACAAAGTCCCCCCAAAACCCACAAAGACACGGACACTAAACAGCATGATGTGATGTTAAACAACTCCTGGGTCAATGATGAAATCAAAACAGAGATCAAAAGATACCTGAAAACAAATGAAAATGAAGAAACATCTTACCAAAACCTCTGGGATGCCTTGAAAGCTGTAGTAAGAGGGGAATTTATATCCCTACAAACACACATGATGAAAATGGAAGGAACACAAATTAACAACCTAACAAGCCACCTAAAGAAGCTGGAAAAGCAAGACCACAAAAACCCTAATTTCAGCAGAAGAATCCAGAACACCAAAATAAAATCCCAAATCCAGGACATAGAAGACAAAAAAATAATACAAAAAAATCAATGAAACAAAAAGCTGGTTCTTCAAAAGATAAACAAGATCAATGGTCCCCTAGCTAGACTGACCAAGAAAAAACGGGAAAAAAACCAAATAAGCACAATTAGAAACACAAAAGATGAAGTCACATCTGACCCTGAAGAAATACAAAAGATCATTAGAAACTACTACGTACACTTGTATGGAAACAAACTTGAAAACCTTAAGGAAATGGAGGACTTTCTGACATCACACAACCTACCTAGATTGGAACAAGAAGAAATTGAGACCCTAAATAGACCAATAACAATCAAGGAAATTGACTACGTAATAAGAAAACTTCCTACAAAAAAAAGCTCTGGTCCAGATGGCTTTCCAGCAGAATTCTACAAGATGTTTAAGGAGGAACTGATACCAATCCTACTGAAGGTATTCCAGGCTATTGAAAAAGATGGAATTCTCCCCAAATCATTTTATGAAGCCAACATCACATTGATACCCAAGCCAGGTAAAGATCCAACAAAGAAAGAGAACTACAGGCCAATATCTTTGATGAACATAGACGCTAAAATTCTCAACAAGATCCTAGCAAACCAAATTCAGCAATACATTTCAAAAATCATCCATTATGACCAAGTAGGCTTCATTCCTGGGATGCAAGGCTGGTACAACATTCACAAAGCCATAAATGTAATTAAATACATTAACAGATGTCAAAACAAAAACCACTTGATTATATCATTAGATGCAGAAAAAGCTTTTGATAAAATCCAGCACCCCTTCTTGATAAAAACCCTTGAACATCTAGGCATACGGGGAACATACCTCAAAATAGTAAAAGCCATCTACGAGAAACCCACAGCCAGCATACTCCTAAATGAACAAAAATTGGAACCATTTCCCCTGAAAACTGGAACAAGACAAGGATGCCCACTCTCACCTCTCTTGTTCAACGTGGTATTGGAAGTCCTGGCTTGAGCAGTCACAGAAGAGGAGGCAATCAGGGGTATCCAAATAGGAAAAGAGAAAGTCAAGTTATCTCTCTTTGCAGATGATATGATTGTGTACCTTGAAAACCCAAGAGAATCTGTCAAAAACTTCCTTACACTGATAAAGGCCTTTGACAAAGTCAAAATAAATGTACAAAAGACAATCGCATTTCTCTACACCAATAATAAACAAACTGAAACCCAAATAAAAAACACAATTCAATTCACAATAGCCACAAAAAAATGAAATACCTTGGCATCTTCCTAACCAGAGACGTGAAAGACCTTTACAATGAAAATTACAAACACTACTCAAAGAAATCAAAGATGACACAAAACAAGTGGAAAAATATCCCATGCTCATGGATTGGAAGAATCAACATTGTGAAGATGTCCATCTTACCTAAGGCAATCTACAAATTCAATGCAATACCCATCAAATTACCAGCAACATTCTTC
>NW_007247132.1:324107-331705 GCF_000164805.1 Carlito syrichta
GGCATTGGTATAGGAACAGGCATATAGATCAATGGAATAGAATTGAGATTCCAGAAGCAAAATCTCAATTTCTCAACCAACTCATCTTCGACAAGGCCTCCACCACCTACCACTGGGGAGAGGAGAACCTATTCAGTAAATGGTGCTAGGAAAACTGGCTGACCACATGCAGAAGATTGAAACAGGATCCCTATCTATCCCCATGCACAAAGGTTAACTCCAAATGGATCAGAGACCTAAATGTAAAACCTCAAACCATAAGAACCTTAGAAAATGAAGGAAATACCCTCATGGAAATCGGAACTGGCATCCAATTCCTGAACAAAATCTGAAACCCACAGGTCATAAGAGAGAAGATAGACAAGTGGGACCTTATTAAACTGACAAGCTTCTGCAAGGCCAAAGAAACCATCAAGAGAGCAGGGAGACAGCCTACAGACTGGGAAAAAATATTTGCCAACACCAGGTCTGACAAAGGCTTAACATCCTGGATCTACAAGGAACTAAAACATGCTGAAAAGAAAAAAACAACCCCATTACCAAACGGGCAAAAGATATGAACAGACACTTCACAAAAGAGGACATCCGAGCAACCAACAAACACATGAAGAAATGTTCAACCTCACTAATCATCAGGGAGATGCAAATCAAAACCACACTGAGATACCACCTAACTCCAGTCAGAATGGCAATTATCAACAACTCAAAAAATAATAGCTACTGGAGAGGGTATGGCGAAAAGGGAACACTTCTACACTGTTGGTGGGAGTGTAAACTAGTGCAACCTCTGTGGAAAGCAGTGTGGCGATTCCTAAAAGCTCTAAATATCAACCTCCCATATGACCCTGCAATCCCCCTACTGGGATATACCCTGAAGAACTCAAATCACTCTATAAAAAAGATACCTGCACACGTATGTTTATCATAGCAGTGTTCACAATAGCAAGAACCTGGAAATAACCATGCTGTCCATCAAAAGAGGACTGGGTTAAAAAAATGTGGTACATATACACGATGGAATACTACGCAGCCATAAAAAAGAACAAAATTATGAATTTCGCATCAACCTGGATGGAACTTGAGTCTATAATACTGAGTGACCTCTCACAGAAACAAAGATCCGAGTATCACATGTTCTCACTCATATAATGGACCTTGAACATCCAATGTAATATTATAAGAAAATGACTGACGGTACTGGGAAACTATGGGGGGGGATTGGATTAACAGTAGCAAATATCTGTGTGGGGAAGGGGAAACACCTCTTATCAACAGGGTGCCTGAATGAAATGTAATTGTACACCTAACCCTTAAATGTATCCCACAAAACCATAATAAAAAACCATAATAAAAAATAAAAATAATAATAATAAAAATAATGATAATAATTTTTAAAAAGAGTGTTACTTGTGCTTGGTGAGCTCAGTGTACACACAAATGGCTTTTCCAACAACCTGGCCTTGATGGCTTGAAGCTCTGCAGGGGTCCCTGCACTGTCTCAGTTGTGGCCTGCCGGTCACACCACAGACGTCACACCCAGATTTCATCTCCCCACCAGCTTCTCTAAGAACCCAACTCCTGCAAACTTTTGACCCCATCAGAATGACACTCGGTTAATTAGGTCAATATTCCACTGTGCTCAGCCTTGGTTGCTTTCTTCAGTCGCCAGGACTGCTGAGATCCCATGAGCATTGTAACTATGAGGGGGAACCAAAAAATGGATATTTTTTGGAGGGTGGGCGCCTTGTAATACAGGCTTCCTCCACTAGGTAAGTGTCCTAGGAAGCCATCAGCATCCATGTACCAGTTAGCGTTGTTGGGAAAGGATGCATTTCGCCTCAGTAAATTTTGGGGGGCATTTTTTCAGTACGTTTGTCCATTTCATTATGGGTGATTTACGAGAGCACCTGTCCACACTGCACTGAGTGTTCAGCAGTTTTTGACCAAAAAAATAGCATGACCCCCATACTCCACCCTCCCTATTCACCTGAAATTGCCCCAAGCTATGTTTTTGGTGTGTATTTCCAGATGAAAACAATCCTCAAGAGTAATATTTTGCCAATGTGGAAGAGGTGAAACAAAAAAATGGCAGAGGCACTAAAAGGTATCAAAATTGACGAGTTCAAAAACTATTTTGAACAGTGGAAAAAAGCATCTCGATAGATGTATTGCATCAAACAGAGAGTACTTTGAAGGTGACTGAAGTTTAAACATGTAAGAATAATTACATACCTTTATTTTTAGTAGGCGCCTCACTGTTGCCCAGGCTGGAGGGCAGTGGCACACTCACGGCCACCACAGCCTCGACCTGCTGGGTTCAGGTTTCATGGAAATCAATTTTTCCATGGATGGGGATGGGGGATCATCAGGCATCAGATTCTCATAAGGAGCTTGCGGCTGGCCAGCACAGTGACTCATGCCTGTAATCCCAGAACTTTAGGAGGTGGAGGCGAGAGGATAAACTGAGCCCAAGGGTTCGAGACTAGCCTGGGCAACTTGGCAAGACCATGTCTCTACAATAAATAAAAAAAAATTAGCCAGGCATGGTGGTGCACACTTGTAGTCCCAACTACTTGGTAGGCTGAGGTGGAAGGATTGCCTGATCCCAGCAGGTTAAGGTCGCAGTGGCCGTGAGAATGCCACTGCACTCTAGCCTGGGGAACAGAGACTCCTATTCAAAAAAAAAAAAAAAAAAAGCACTACAACCTAGATCCCTCCCGTAATATGCAATTCACAATAGGGTTCGCTCCAATGAGAGTCAAATGCTGCTGCCGATATGACAGGAGGTGGTTATGCAAGCATTGGAGGCAACTGTAAACACAGACGAAGCTTCACTGCTCGCCTGACACCGACCTCCTGCTCTGTGGCCCGCTTCCTAACAGGCCATGGAAAGGTACCATCCTGGATAAGAGAGTGAGATCCTACATCAAAGAATATATATTTGTGTGTGTGTAGTAGGGATAGGGTATTGCTATGTTGTTCAGGGTGGTCTTGAATTCCCCAGAGCAGGAATTTCTATTTCATTCACTATTTTATCCCTAGTACCTAAGACACTGGCTGAAACATAGCAGAGGTTCTCAATATATATTTCTTGATTGGCTTGAATGACTATCACAAGCGTTCTTAGAAGAAAACGGCATCTCTAGTCATAGGATGGTTGGTAAACTTCTTCTGGGAAAGGCCAGATAGTGAATACATCAGGTTCGTGAGCCATGTGGTCTCTTTCCCCCCATGCTGGCATTGTAGCATGAGAGCAGCTAGGGAGGAATGTGATGTCGATTTACAGCGGGCAAATGAACAGGTGACACGGGAAGAGGAAGGAAAGGAATGGCTGAGGTCCTGGGAATTGGGTAGTTGAGGAGGGGGCTGACATGGAAAGTGTGTGAAGGGAAACTTCTGCACAAATGCACTTGACACAGTCATGCTCTGTCCCACCACAGTCACAGCCAATTCTGTTGAAATTAATTTTTCAGTTTGATTTTCACTTTTGAATATTTTAAATTTAAAACATCCACAGAGTATATTATTATTATTAATTATTATTATTATTGTGAGTCAGGTTCTCTGTCACCCAGGCTGGAGTGCATGGTCATGACTCACTGCAGCCTTGACCTCCTAGACTCAGGTGATCCCCCTGCCTCAGTTTCCTGAGTAGCTTGGACTATAGGTACATGCCACCACGCCACCTCCTGATTTTTCACAAGCACCCTGGGGTATGGGTCAAGGAGATTGTCATCACAACTTTTAAATGAAGAAATGGAGGCTCTGGTTAAGCAATTTACAGAGGGCACACAGCTGGTACATGGACGTGCCGGAGGGGAACCCAAGCTTGCGTGTCCTGATGTCAGGTGCATCCTGTGTCCGTCTCACCACCGCATCTTCCCAAGATCTGTGATGACCTACTTTGTTCTGTGCAAGGATTTGCCCTTTTTTGTGTCATAATTTTAAGTCTTTGCATTAAAAATAGTCCTATTTCTACTTTTTTTGGTTAAAATTACTCATATGTTTGTCTTAAGCTTTGCCTCCATTAAGGTCTTTCCTCCCAGGTCAGTATGGCAGCTCACATCTGCTTACTTAGTGTCTCCTCAGGGAACATCTTCCATTACTCTGTGATTTTCTTGTAGGACACATCACTGTCTGAAATTATCTTATTTATACACTTAAATATGTATTTAGCATCTATCTTCTCTATTAGAATATAAGCTTTTCTTTTCTTTTTTTCTGAGTCAGAGTCACCCAGGCTGGAGTGCAGCGGCACTCTCATGGCCACCGTAGCCCTGACCAGCTGGATTCAGGCAATCCTTCTGCCTCAGTCTTCCAAGTAGCTAGAACTACAGGCATGTGCCACCAGGTCCAGCTAATTTTTTGGTTTACTGTAGAGATGAGGTCTTGTCAAGTTGCCCAGGTTGGTCTCAAACCCTTGGGCTCAGGCAATCCACTAGCCTCTACCTCCCAAGGTGCGGGGATTACAGGTGTGAGCCACCATGCCCGGCTAGAATATAAGCTTTTCAAGGGTAAGATCTTTGTCTAATTCAAAACTGTCCCCGACACTTAGCTTTTGGCCCATAGCAGATGTTCAGTGAACACGTGTGGAATAAATGAATAAAAATTGTTTACTGAGAGAAAAGAAAGGGCTCTACCTGGAGGCTGTATTAATTATGTACCTTGTGACAGCTGGGCACAAAGGCTCATGCTTATAATCCCAGCACTTTGTAGGGCAGAGGTGGGAGGATTGCTTAAGCCCAGGAATTAAAAACCAGCCTGGACAATTTAGTGTGACCTCTTCTCTACAAAAAATAAAAAAATTAAGCCAGCCTTAGTGGCTCACGCCTATAATCCCAGCACTTTGGGAGGTGGAAGTGAGAGGATTGCCTGAGCCCAGGGGTTTGAGATCAGCCTGGGCAAGTTGACAAGACCTTGTCTCTACAATAAATTAAAAAATCAGCAGGGCATGGTGGCACACGCCTGCAGTTCCAGTTACTTGGAAGGCTGAGGCAGAAGGATCACCTGAGCCCAGCAAGTCAAGACTGAGATGGCTGTGAGGATGCCACTGTACTCCAGTCTGGGTGACAGAGTGAGACTCTGACTCAAAAAAAAAAAAATTAACCAGGTGCAGTGGTGCATGCCGGTGATCCCAGCTACTTGGGAGGCTGAATCTCAGGCCCGTCCTAGACCCACTGAACTCTGTAAAGCAACTTTTAAACAAGATCTCCAGGTGATTCACACGCACATAAGAGGATACATAAGGGACATATCTGCTAAAGCACATATCCAAAAAGTGGCAAGGTTTCCAAATAAAGAAACAAGAACAAGCAACTCACCTCAATGATGACACGTGATGTTGGCAGCAAAGCTGTCCCAGGCTTAGCACAGATGCAGTGGTGCTCCCAAGAAGATTTCTGCACTTGTGGCTTTTCCTGGAGAGACTTCAACCAAGATCCATGCCTACTCAACAGACAAATATCGTTCCAGAAGCTTCCTTCCTGCCAGCTCTCAAGAGGCAGGAGAGTCACAGAAGAAACTTGCCAGCCCCCAAAGCAGCTCCTGCAGCTACCCGAAAAAGTTGAGGCTTTCCAAATAAACTACGCTTGAGGAAATGTCCCGAGTGAAATGAACAGTTCTCATACCTCCTCGAGTTCCTTTTTCTCCACGACCAGTTCGTTATTACCACACTTCTTTCACTACCATGACCACTGGGATTCAAATCGATAGCCTAATACCTCCAACCAGTGTGGGATTCTTTTCTGGCATTCCTGGCAAAGGAATCGAAAAAGGAGGTAAGTCTCATGTCTGAGAGATATTTTTATATCTTTCTCTATGTGCATCAGAAGCCTGATGACAGCATCTCCAATGTTAACAGCAACTTTATTTTGGAAACGGAAGGATCAAAACCAGTCCTAGCGAGTGACCTGGCTCTGTGTAAACTTCCTGTGTTTTGCTAACCCTGACATCAGCAGGGGTCTCTCCCATAGGCCCTGCCTTCTAGGAAAAAAAAAAGAAAGAAAGAAAAAATTCAAGCAGGAAGATGACACAGATTGAAAACGGAAGTGAACAAAACCAAAGCCCAGATAGTTAGGTTTCAGTGCAAAGGCCCGCCAGAGATTCAGAGGGGACAGAGATTCTGTCCTTAGAGCACACTGTCTCTCCAATGTTATCCTTTCCTGAACCAGAGGTCCAATAGGAAGCTGAGGCTGTTAAGTGGCATTTCATATTCTGAAAATATGACAGATGCCAAGTGAACATTCACTGACAGTTTCTGATTCCACTCTTAACTGGCCTTGACGAGTTTTTAAATCTGTCTTCTCAGCTATAAAATAGTTGTAACACTAGTGCCTTACTTACAGAGTTGTCATGAGAATTTCTTTCTTTCTTTTTTTTTTGAGTAGGAATCTCACTCTGTCATCCCAACTGGAGTGCAGTGGTATGCTCGTGGCCACCACAGTCTTGACCTGCTGGGCTCAGGTGATCCTTCTGCCTCAGCCTCCCAAGTAACTGGAACCACAGGTGCACGCCATCACGACTGGCTAATTTTTAGATTTATTGTAGAGGAAAGCTCTCACCAAGTTTCCCAGGATGGTCTTGAACCCTTGGACTCGGGCCATCCTCTTGCCTCAGCCTCCCAGCTGGGATGATAGGCATGAACCACCATGCCTGGCTGAGAATTTCATGAAATACACAAAATTCTGGTTACCAAATTTGCCATGCTGTAAGTTCTCTTTATATTGAAGTCATCATCCTGATTATTCTTTCTGTTGTACATTAACCAGGACCAATTAGGCTTTCAATAAGTGGAAATGAAAGTTTAAAAAATCTTGAAGTTCTCACTCATAAGTGAACCTTGAACAATTATCATAACATTGTAAGAAAGAGATTGGCAGTAGTGGGAAACTGCCAGGGGAGGGGGGCTGGGATTGGCAGTTGAGGGAAACTTTCAGGGGAGGGGGGCACATCTCATCAACAAGGGAACCTGCATAATGAACATTTGTATACATAACCCTGAATTGTACCCCACATATTTAAAATTAAAAATAAAAAAAGCAAAAAAATCTTGACGTTATTAAGAAATTCCATTTATCTATTTTTTCTTTCCTTTTACTTTGTGTGTGTGAGAGAGAGAGAGAAGAGAGAAGAGAGGGGGGGAGAGAGAGAGAGAGAGAGAGAGACTGACTGACTGACTTTATTGCCCAGGCTGGAGTGCAGTGACACAATAATGGCTCACTGCAGACGCAATCTCTTGAGCTCAGACAATCCTTCCACCTCAGTCTTCCGAGTAGCTGGGTCTACAGACACATGCCATCATGCCTGGCTAATTTTTAAATTTTTTTTTTAAAGATGAGGTCTTGCTATATTGCCCAGGCTGATCTCAAACTCCTAGGCTCAGGAGATTCTTCTGCCTTGGTCTTACAAAGTGTTGGAATCACAAGCGTGAGCCACTATGCTCAGTTTCCATTTATCTGTTTTTATAAATTTGTTTTAATGTGGTAAAAATATAAATAGCATAAAATTCGTTTTTATTTTTTTTGAGTTGGAGTCTCACTCTGTCGCCCAGACTGGAGTGCAGTGGCCGCTCCTGGCCACCGCAGCCTCGACCTGCTGGG
>NW_007247132.1:331725-332066 GCF_000164805.1 Carlito syrichta
GCTGGGCTCCGGCGATCCTTCCGCCTCAGCCTTCCGAGTAGCCGGAATTACAGGCGCGTGCTACCACGCCCGGCTAATTTTTTTTATTTTATTGTAGAGATGAGGTCTCGCCTGCCCTGGCAGGTCTTGACCCGCGGGCTCTGGCAATCCACTCACCTCAGCCTCCCAAAGGCGCAGGATTACAGGCTGAGCCACCGAGCCCAGTTAGTATTTTTTTTTTTTTTTTTAATAATTAATCAGTATTTTTATTATAGTTTTGTGGGGTACAGTTAAGGGTTAGGTGTACAATTACGTTTCATTCAGACACCCTGTTGATAAGAGGTGTTTTCCCAGCCCCAGAG
>NW_007247132.1:332767-342316 GCF_000164805.1 Carlito syrichta
AGATCCAGGATGTTAAGCCTTTGTCAGACCTAGAGTTGGCAAAGACTTTTTCCCAGTCTGTAGGCTGTCTTCCTGCTTCTCACTCCGTCGCCCAGGCTGGAATGCAGTGGCACACTCACGGCCACCCCGGCATCTACCTGCTGGGCTCCGGGGAGCCTTCTGCCTCAGCCTTCCAAGTAGCCAGAACTATAGGTGTGTGCTACAACACCCAGCTAATTTTTAAAATATGTTATTTTATTGTAGAGACGAGGTCTCACCATGTTGCCTAGGCTGGTCTTGAACCTGCGGGCTCAGGCAATCCTCTCACCTCAGCCTCCCAAAGTACTGGGATTACAGGCTTGAGCCACCGTGCCCGGCCTGAAATTAGCCATTTTAAACACATTTAAATGTGTGGGTCAGCGGCATTTATTACATTCTTAATGTAATACATTTCTTCATCCCAAAGATACTCTGCAACCATCATGCAATAACTTTATCAGGCTTTTGTAAAATGTGAGGATCACTTTTTAATCTGGGGGAACCCACTCCTCCCTCATGGTAGTGGTTGTACTTTAAGTGTCCTTGAAGAGAAAGTACAAAATGCTAAGAATAACACAGGTAACTCTTTAAGATACATTTGTATTTTAATCACACAACACAAATCTTTGCTTATTTGAAATATGTGAGATTTTTCTTTTCTTTTTTTTAAGACAGGGTCTCATTATGTTGCCCAGGCTGGTCTTGAACTCCTGGACTTAAGCAATCCTCCCACCTCGGCCTCCAAACTAGCTGGGACTGTAGGTACACACCATCAAGTCAGATTATTCCTTATTGCAGGTAGAAAAAATGTTTAGAACAGAACATTGAATAAAATTTCTGCCATCTCTTTGGATATATCTGAATTTCTTTTAAAATTCTTTTAAATGTGCTATACCTTTTACATTTGTACCTTTTACATTTATAAGGTTAATTGTTTCCTTTTTTTTTTTTTGAGTTGGGGTCTCACTCTGTCACCCGGGTTGGAGTGCAGTGACATGCTCACAGCCACCGTAGCCTCGACCTACTGGGCTCAGTGATTCTTCTGCTGCAGTCTTCCAAGCTGGAACCAGAGGCATGCGCCATCACACCCCACTAGTTTTTTTTATTTATTGTAGAGTTGAGGTCTCACTAACCCCTGGGCTTAGGCAATTCTCTCGCCTCAACCTCCCAAAGTGCTGGGATTACTGGCTGAGCCCCTGCGCCCAACCTTTGTCTTTTTAAAATTTGAATTCATTCATTACTTTTCTTGTTGTAGGGAGTCAGATAGCAAAAGAAAGTACAAAGGAACTTTTTTTAAAAAAGTTTTTAAATCTTTTTACAAACTAGATTATCATGGAAGTGCAAAGGAATTCTGATGTGGCTGGGTTTGATCAGATTGAGCCCAGGAGTTCGAGACCAGCCTGGACATCATAACCAGCTCTCACCTCTACAAAAAATGTTAAAAACTAGCTGGGCATGGTGGCATGCACCTGTAGTCCCAGCTACTTGAGAGGCTGAGCCAGGAGTAACACCTGAACCCAGGAGGTCAAGGCTACAGTGAGCCATGATTGTACCACTGCACTCCATTTTTCCATGTTGAGTACAGACACGGTTCTTCCTCACTGAAGGACCTCTCCCCTCAGAACACATCCCAGCAGTGAGGGTTTCTGTTTTTTGATTCCACAGAGAAGGATCGCTGGTTTCAGGTATTATTGGAGGTAAAAGTCTTTTCCCCATTGTGTGTGTCCAGGCCATACGGGTTGCAATTTTGGCTCTGTGGCATCTGCAAAACAACTTGATGTTGTTATGGACAGAGTAGGGCCAGTATGGGCTGGTTCTGTAGTTACATAGACAAACCTATCTCCCTGTTGTGCCACAAACATGCATCAACCTACCTCAGGGCCTTCGCACTGCTGTTCCCTTTGCTGAGAATGCTCTTCCTCTGTATCTATAGTGCTCATTCCTTCATTTCCTTCAAGCTTTTTCACAAATGGTAACTTCCCAGTGACATCTACCCCGACCCTCCAACCTAATTACAGTTTCCCCTACTAACATTCCCAGCCTGCCTCATCTTATTTATTTTTTTATTTGTGCATTTTTTGTAGAGACGTGGTCTCATTATGTTGCCCAGGCTGGTCTCAAACTCCCGGCCTAAGCAATCCTCCCGCCTCAGCCTCCCCAAGTGCTAGATTACAGGCAAGAGACATCACATTAATCACCTTCTAATATATTATACTTTCCTACTTATTATGTTTGTTTTTCTCCTCCCACTATAATGTAAGCTCTATAAGGGCATGGGTTTTTATTTGCTTTGTTCATTGATACATCCTTAGTTTCTAGAAATGTGTCTAATATACCCGTCAGTGCTTGATAAAATGTGTTAACCAATGGGGGTCCCCCAGTCTCATATGAGAAGCTCTGGCCAAAGAAAAAGAGTCATAGCAAAAATTTTATTAACTTCTGGAGGCCTCCTTTATTTCTTCAAAAGAAAATTTATATCCTTATAAATGTACATGAAATTTAATTCTGAATCTTTTTTTTTTCATTTAGTCGACAGATATTTATCGGTTATTGGAAATGCGCCAGCCACTTTTCTCAGCACTTGAAAATCTTTAGTAAACAGAACTGACAAATCCCATGCCTTCCTCAGCCTTACGCTGTAGTGGAGCAAGACAATAAATGGAAAGCACGATCAGGAAATTGCACCTTATGTTCTAAGTAGACAAGCACTATGGAAATATACATACTCATGTACATATATCTATGTACACTATGTCAGTCAATAGCTTAGGAAGCTTCTGGTGTGAAGGGGATACTTCTCAGCGTAACTTTCTTTTTTTTTTTTTGAGTTAGAGTCTCACTCTGTCGCCCAGACTGGAGTGCAGTGGCCGCTCCCAGCTACCGCAGCCTCGACCTGCTGGGCTCCGGCGATCCTTCCGCCTCAGCCTTCCAAGTAGCCGGAATTACAGGCATGCGCTACCACGCCCGGCTGATTTTTTGATTTATTGTAGAGATGAGGTCTCACCTTCCCAGGTGGGTCTCGAACCCGCGGGCTCAGGCTATCCACTCACCTCAGCCTCCCAAAGGCGCGGGATTACAGGCTGAGCCACCGAGCCCGGCTTCAGCGTAACTTTCATAACCTTCATAAGACCGTGGAATGTGGATGACTGGCGGTAGCTTCTCTTGTAAACAGGGCACATAGTGGGCTTCTCTCCTGTGTGGATTCTCTCATGAGCCCGCGGGTTGGTTTTGTGGCTGAAGGACTTTTCACACATGCTGCATCTGAAAGGTTTCTGTCTTGTGTGAATTATCTGATGCACCTTCAGATCTGATTCCTGCAAGAAGACTTTGTGACACTTGGCACAAACAAATGGCCTCTCATTCCTGTCTTCGTTGGTGGGCTAATAAGTGACAGCAATACCTAAAGATCTTAGGTAGGCCATTCCTCATATTTGTATAATTTTGGGGCTCCATGGGATCTTTTTCTACCCTAACCGTGGAGTTTCTCTCATTGTTCTGGTGAGTGGGTACAGGCTCAGGGGAGGACTGACACTGAAGTGGCCTGGAAGGAAACCCTAGTCCTACCTCTGTAGGGACTTTTTGATAAGAGGGTCCCTTCAAAGACCCTTCCTGGGATCTGGAAGCACCTAAACCTATTCTTTTGGAGTTGTGTGGGTTCTCACAAGAAAATCCTCCCTCTTCAGACCTACGAGCATTCTCTTCCTAGATAATGAGTAAGGTAGGTATTTGATTGCCTTGGCTAGAAGTACTGTCATTTACTCAAGTGATATTCAGTGAAATGTTGTGGCCATCTTTATCTTCATGTTCTTGTCCTGTTTCCAAGGGAGTATCTTGTGGTGTCTCCAAGGGTGACCCCATGTTCTCTCCTCTTGAGGTTCCTATTGACATCTGGTTTGTGAGATGAACAATGACTTCTCTTAAGGGTTTATTCTCAGAAAAGAGAGCATCCTATCCCTGAATGTAAACATGGACTTCTTTCTTGGTTTAACTTCAGACTGCATAATCCTGGGCTGAACACTGAGCTGATATGTATCCTGAATCTTGTTTTATCAAATATTTTACTCTTTGAGACAGAGAAGTAAGAAAGGTTTTTGTTATGAGTCAGAGTCTCCTTCTGTCTTCCAGGTTGAAGGGCAGTGGCACGCTCGCGGCCACCATAGCCTCAACATGCTGGGCTCAGTCGTTCCTTCCACCTCAGCCTGGAAAATTCCAAGTAGCTGGAACCACAGGTGCGTGCCACCACACCTCGCTAATTTTTTGATTTATTGTAGACACACGGTCTCGCTATGTTACACAGTCTGGTCTTGAACCCCTGGGCTCAGGCAATTCTCTTGCCTCCGCTTCCCAAAGTGCTAGAATTACAAATGTGAACTACTACACCCAGCTGAGAAGTAAGAAAGTTTTAAACAATCAGCTGCATCCTCTCCTTCAAAGAACAGTTACAGTTTTGTTTTGTTTTGTTTTTTTGTTTTCTTAGTCAGGGTCTCCTCTGTCACCCAGACTGGAGAGCAGTGGCATGTTTACAGCTCATAGCAGCCTTGGCCTTCTGGGCTCAGGTAATCCCTCTACCTTCGACTTCCAGTAGCTGGGATGGCAGGCACACACCACCATGTCTAGATAATTTTTTTGTTTTGGGGTTTTTTTTTTAGTAGTGACGAGGTCTTGACAAGTTGCCCAGGTGGGTCTTGAACTCCTGGGCTCAAGCAATCCTCTTGCCTCAGCCTCCCAAAGTGCTGGGATTACAAACGTGAGCCACCACGCCTGGCCCTAGTTAAGTTCTTTTGCTGGAGGTTAAAGTTTATTTTACCAGAATCAGTAGCATGGAAGGGGGAAGGAAGTCACACTACAAATTAACAAGAGGGGAAGCAGACCAGGGCCCCCAGGTAAATATTTTGACAATCCTTTTCTGCACCTGACTTTAACCATTCCTCAATGCTCTGAGAGGCAGTGACAGAAAGCCTTTCTTAATTTGTCCTTTAAAAATTATGGAAGGACCTTTTCTAGAATCTACATTTCTTCTGCTTTCCAGTCATTGGCAGTTTATAATGGAACCTTCAGAATTCTCTAGAGTGAATGCATACAAATGTGTGACAATCTATTCCTATAAACTGGGGTGTGGAAAAATTGCTCCAAGTTTTCTTTAAGGTTTAGAATAAACCCCAGGACTTATTAATAGTTTACTAAGAATCAAAATCTCTGACCAGATGTGGTGGCTCACACCTGTAAACCCAGCTTCTCGGGAAGCTGAGGTGGGAGAACAATTTGAGCCCAGGAGCTTAAGGTTACAATGAGCCATCTCCGTGGTACTGTGCTCTCTCTAAAAATAAAATAAAATAAAATAAAAATTTAAAAATTCCATGTTCTGTCTCTTTTTTTCCCACTTTTTTCTGAGTCAGAGTCTCAACTTGTCATCTAGGTTTGAGTACTGTGGCATGATCATGGCTTACCACAGTCTTGACCTCCTAGACTCAGGCGATCCTTCTGCCTCAACCTCCCAAATATAGGCGCATATCACCACGCCCAGCTAATTTTTTTTAAAAATATTTTTGTAGAGACAAGATCCTGCTGTGATGCACAGGCTGGTCTCGAACTCCTGGGCTCAAGCAATCCTCCTGCTTTGGCCTCCCAAAATACAAGGATTATAAGTGTGAGCCACTGCGCCTGATCTTCTATGTTCTCTCTCTTTATCATCAAGAATCATAATTATTATTTACAAGTTCCTTAGCACTTGTAGTTTTGGTTTCTCATTGTGCCAATTATAGACAGGATTTCAAAAATGTATACACACTTTAAGAAAGGAAAAAGCTATATGTTCTCACTCATAAGTGGAATTGAACAATTATAATACTATAAGAAGGGAATTGGCAGTAGTGGGAAACTGACAGGGGTTGGGGGTGGGATTGGCAGCTGAGGGAAACTGCTAGGGGAGGGAGGGGCACACCTCATCAACAAGGGCACCTACATGATCAATGTTTGTATACCTAACCCTGAATTGTACCCCACATCTTTATAATAATTTTTAAAAAGAAAAAAAGTTTAATGGTATGTTACTATTTACATAGTTAATAAATGGCCATCTTAGGACTGGAAAAAAAAGAAAGAAAAAGCTATTAAAATTGTAATTCCTAATAGACACTGATAACAAAAGATGCATACAAGTCACGCCTGACTTCTGCAATGACAGGAGCTGCTCAAAACAGTTACCATCAGCATCCAGACGCTTCCGATGATGGCAAACTAAAAGTAATAGATAGGTAATATCTTCTTTTTTTCGAGTCGGGGTCTCACTCTGTCCCCCAGGCTAGAGTGCAGTGGCATGCTGCTCACAGTCACCACAGACTCAATTTGCTGGGTTCAGGCTATCTTTCACTTCAGCCTCCCAAGTAGCTGGAATCACAGGTGTGCACCACCATGTTCCGTGAATTTTTTGACTTATTGTTGAGGCGAGGTCTCGCCAAGTTGCCCAGGCTGGTCTTGAACCCCTGGGATCAGGCAATCCTCTCACCTCTGCCTCCTAAAGTTCTAGGATTACAGGCATGAGCTGCCACACCTGACAGATAACATCTCTTAAAAAGTGTATACATTTTTGGCAACCCTGGTATCATAAACTTGGAATTAAGGATCAGATCTTATGCTTTTTTAGTCCACATAATTATTATTATTATTTATTTATTTATTTATTTATTTTGAGTTGGAGTCTCACTCTGCCCAGACTGGAATGCAGTGGCACGCTCCCGGCCACTGCAGCCTCGACCTGCTGGGCTCCGGCGATCCTTCCGCCTCAATCTTCCGAGTAGCTGAATCTACAGGCGTGCACTACCACGCCTGGTTAATTTTTTGATTTTATTGTGGAGATGAGGTCTCGCCAATTTGCCCAGGCGGGTCTCGAACCTGCGGGCTCAGGCAATCCACTCACCTCAGCCTCCCAAAGAGTAGGATTACAGGCTGAGCCACCTAGCCCGGTGCACATAATTATTATTGAAGTAAGGCTTTAAAACAATCATTATACACGGAATGATATCTAACTGAGTCTATAAACATTATCTAAAATAAAATCACATGCACAGGACTTTGAAATGCTGACTCTGCTTCAACGGCTTCTTTTGAAGAAGCAACTGACAGATCTTCCTGGTTAACTTTTCAGAGTTTGTATATACTAAAAGGCGACACCAACAGTTCTAAGACAAGCTCAAACCAAAGCAGGTAGTTTTATTGGACAGACCAACCCGCCTCTCGTTATTACCTGGCACAGGTGTGCAGCTATTAATAGATGTTTGAACTCTGAGAAATGGTACAGTAAAGTTTATGACTGATACCTAGATTATCTCAATAGAGAACAAGACTCTCAGGAGGGCAGCACCACTTATTTTGTTTGTTTTCTTTTCTTTTTTTGAGTTGGGAATCACGCTCTGTCACCCAGACTGGGTGCAGTGGCATGATCACGGCTCGCCACAACCTTGACCACCTGGCTTGATCAAGGGATCCTCCTGCCTCAGCCTCCTGGGTAGGTGGGACCACAGGCATATACCACCACTCCAGGCTAATTTTTTTTTATTTTTTGTAGAGACCAGGTTTCACTATGTTGCCTAGGTTGGTCTTGAACTCCTGGGCTCCAGCAATCATCCTGCCTCAGTCTCCCAAAGTACTGAGATTACAGGCATGAGCCACAGCCCCTGGTTTCTGATTTTCAAAATAGGAACTTTGGGCCAGGGATTCTCTCTAATGAGCTAAGATTTAGGCTTTGGGTTAAACATGTGCTCACTTTTCATTTTATTTTGCTTTTTTGAGGGGGTAAAAATCTTACTCTGTCACCCAGGCTGGAGTGCAGCGGTATGCTCACGGGCTGGGCTCAGGTGATCCTTCCACCTCAGCCTTCTAAGTAGCTGGAACCACAGGCATATGTGCCACCAAGACCAGATAATTTTTTTTTTTTTTTTTGAGTTGGAGTCTCACTCTGTCACCCAGACTGGAGTGCAGTGGCCTCTTCCGGCCACTGCAGCCTCGACCTGCTGGGCTCTGGCGATCCTTCCGCCTCAGCCTTCCAAGTAGCCGGAATTACAGGCATGCGCTACCACGCCCGGCTGATTTTTTGATTTATTGAAGAGATGAGGTCTCGCTGCCCAGGCAGGTCTCGAACCCGCAAGCTCAGGCAATCCACTCACCTCAGCCTCCCAAAGGTGCAGGACAATAGGCTGAGCCACCGAGCCCGGCTCTACCAGATAATTTTTTAAAAGATTTTTTGGAGACAAGGTCTTGCCATGTTGCTCAAGTTGGTCTCGAACCCTGAGCTCAGACAATCCTCTCGCCTCTGCCTCCCAAAGTGCTGGGCTTACAGGCTTGAGCCACTGTGCCCAGCTGTGCTCAACATTTCTTTGCGCCTTAAGAACAGGCTTGGTGTCAAGGAAATATCATAGTATCCAGTCCTTCTTGGCAGTACCTAAGAAGACTCTTAGATTTGTATCTTCTTACATTATCATTGCTTCTTACTTCAAGAACCATTGTCATGCTTAGTTGTGCCGGCATAACTTGTTAGAACTGACTGAATAAGATCTTCAAACACCAACTCAGCCCCCTATTCCCTTTGGTCGTAATTGGAGACATAGGACAGCTTCCTTCTTTTTAGAAACACAGTGATTTTGGTCAGCCTGTAATCCTAACAGTTTGGGAGGCCGAGGGAGTGGATTGCCTAAGCCTGCGGGTTCAAGACGAGCCCGGGCAACTTGGTAAAATCTTGTCTCTACCATAAATAAAATAAAGTAGCCAGGCATGGTAGTTCCAGCTACTTGGAAGGCTGAGATGGAAGGATCGCCAGAGCCAACCTGCTGGGGTGACCGTGAGTGTGCCACTGCACTCCAACCTGGACAATGGAGTAAGACTCCAACTAAAATAAAATAAAAAAAAGAAACAGTGATTTTAATATTTTCCAGATTCATTTTTTGGTGGGGAGGAAGCAGTACTCTTGAGTTTCAGAAAAGGCTCAGGAATGAGATAACTTCTCTCTATTTTATGTATGATGCTCACTCATTCAAGACTTCTTTTGAGCTGGACCCAGTGGCTCACGCCTGTAATCCCAGCACTTTGGGAGGCCGAAGAGGGAGGGTTGCTTGAGCCCAGGAGTTCAAGACCAGTTTGGGTAACAGAGTGAGAGCTTGTCTCTATTAAAAATCAAAATATGAACCGGGCATGGTGGTGCATGCCTGTAGTCCCAGTTACTCAGGAGACTGATTTGGAAGGTCTCCTGAGCCCAGGAGGTTGAGGTTGCGGTGACCCTTTTTTTTTCTTTTTTGAGTCAGTCTCACTCTCATCCAGGCTGGAGTGCAGTGGCACACTCACGGCTGCCGCAGCCTCAACCTGCTGGGCTCAGGCGATCCTTTCACCTCAGCCTTCCAAGTAGCTGGAACCACAGGTACACACCACACACCCAGCTAAAAATTTATATATATATATACATTATGTATATATATATATATTTTTTTTTTTTTGAGTTGGAGTCTCACTGTGTCACCCAGACTGGAGTGCAGTGGCCGGAAT
>NW_007247132.1:342336-347175 GCF_000164805.1 Carlito syrichta
GTTGCCCAGGCAGGTCTCAACCCCGCGGGCTCAGGCAATCCACTCACCTCAGCCTCCCAAAGTGCTGGGACTACAGGCTGAGCAGATTTATATTTTAACATGTAGGATAGCCACTTGCTTCTAAATGTCAAAACTGAACAAAGAAGGTATTACTCAGAGGAGTGGAGTTTTCTTTTCTTTTCTTTTTTTAGTCAGAGTCTCACTCTATCACCCAGGCTGGAGTGCTGGAGTGGCATGCTCATGGCAACCGCAGCCTTGACCTTTCCAAGTAGCTGGAACTACAAATACGCACCTCCACCCGACTAATTTTTTGATTTATTGTATAGTTGAGGTCTTGCCAAGTGGCCCAGGCTGGTCTCAAACCCGTGGGCTCAGGCAATCCTCTCACCTCGTTCTCCCAAAGTGCTGGGACTATAGGCAAGGGCCACCTCGCTGGCCAGACATCTGAATTCTGAAGTTCACCAGGGAAAGAAGCAGGGAGATGGGGCAAAGAATGAGAGAGGAAAAAGGGCACCGACCAGGTCAAGCTTAACAAGGGAGGCTGGGCTGGGCTCAGTGTCTCAGCCTGTAATCCCAGCACTTTGGGAGACTGAGCCGAGGATTGTCTGAGACCACGGGTTTGAAACTAGCCTGGGCAACTTGGTGAGACCTTGTCTCTACAATAAACCACAAAAACTAGCTGGGCGTGGTGGCGTGCATCTGTAGTTCCAGCTACTTGGAAGGCTGAGGTGGAAGGATCACCTAAGCTCAGCCAGCTGAGGCCGTAGTGGCTGTGAGCATGCCATTGCACTCCAGCCTGGACAACAAGAGTGAGACTCCAACTCAAAAAAAAAAAAAAAAGGAGGAGGCTGGCAGTGGAAGAAAAGAGGGTGGAGCAGTGGCTAAGGACAGACCATGAAGGAATGATGCTTGTTTATTTGAGTCAGAGTCTCACTCTCTCCCAGGCTGGAGTGCAGTGGCACAATCATGGCACACTGCAGCCTCCACCTACTGGGCTCCATCGATCCTTCCACCTCAGCCTCCTGAGTAGCTGGGACTACAGGTGTGTGCCACCATGCCCAGCTAATTTTTTTGTAGAGACAAAGTCTCCCTACGTTGCCCAGGCTGGTCTTGAACTCCTGGGCTCAAGCAATCCTCTTGCCTCAGCCTCCCAAAGTCTTAGGATTACAGGCATGAGCCACCGTGCCCAGCAAGAATTTTAACTGTATCTAGAAAGTACAAAGCACTGATAGACATGGAGGAGGAAAGGTTGGTTTCCAGGTTTTGCCTTGGTAGTCTGAGTGGGAAGCATTGTCATTCATCAGGATAAGTGAATTATAAGGAATAGGTTTGGGTGGAAATCCAGGTTGAATATGTTTAAGTTGGGTTCTCTAGAGACCCTCAGAGTGGGCATTTCCAGTCATGTGTGAATATTTGAGTTTGGAGGTGAGGAGAGAAATATTGTTGTAAGTCACCAGTCTACAGGTGATAGGAGCAGTCATGAGAATACACTGTCTTTCACAAGGAATATGCACACTGAGAAAAGAGGGTGATGACTGTGATGGACTCTTTCCCCCATATCTGGCTTCTTTCTGCCACCTCCCTCAGGGAGCAGCCTCTGACCAAGGCTGGTCTCTGACCGATATGCATATTCCCAGTCATGAGTCACAGATGCGGCTGATGGAACAGAGCTGAGAAGCACATGGGAGGCTCCCTTGCTCACCGTAATTGTGAACACCGTATAGCAATTAGAATAATGAACTTGCTTGATTATAAAACTGCTTGCTGTCCTGTCCCAAGGTGCGGATTCTTTCTTCACTGACCAGCCACCATCAGTGCCTCCCGTAAGTTCTCATAAACCAATGCCTTTCCTTGGTGGACCTCCGGGTGGCTTTAGAACAGGTAAAGAACATAACACGCAAGTCCTCTCAGATCTGGGGTTGCTGCATTATGATGGTGCCATCAAAGGGCAAAGGACTGAGAAGCAGCTGCTGGATATTTAGAAGGAAAACCAAAAATCAGGACGGGAAAACTAAAACTGTTCCAATGACAGAGGAGGGGCCGAGACTGTTCAATGCCAAACAGGTCAACTACGTGAAAACTAGAAAGAACCACTGTATTTAGCCAATAGGAGGTCAGTGTGGACCGTTGAGATGGATGCTTTCCTCGTATGGTGGAGTCAGAAGGCAGAATGCAGTGAGTCGGGCAATGAATGCTAAATATGGAAGTAAGGCCATGAGACGTAGCTAGGAATGTCTAAAGTGTAAGAGTTTGGTTAACATTTGTCTTGATCTTGTTTACTTTCCTGCTTCCTGCCCTGATACATTTTCTACCTGTTCTAATCTTTCTGGGTTCCAGTAAATAGCTGCAGCATTCTCAGGTTCCTACTGGAATTTTGTTCACTTAATTATTAATGTATAAGTGCACGTTAACCTTATCTGACTTCTGCAGTGGAAAATAACAGACTTCAGGACGAAGTAGGGCTAGCTTAGAGTCCTTTGCCAGAGTCCCCAGGCACTCACTTTGTATGTTAGCTGCAAGAGTTTCAGTCTAGGGAGAAATTCTCTCAAACCAACCCTGGACTGGAAACTTAGACTGAGGGGACTTGAGGCAGTTCTTTCCCCCACTTTTCTGTCTCTCTCTGGGAAGTGTCTGCTCCCATCTCTGCGCTTCTCTGCACTTTATAGCGTACATGTTTTCTAGAAACAGCCAGGTCAGTTTGATATGACCTTTTGATCTTACTTCCTCATGTTACACAGCTAGTGAGCCCATCCATCTCTTAGTATAAACTTTTTTTTGAGACAAGGTCTCACTCTGTCACTCAGACTGAAGTGCCATGGTATGATCATGGTCCACCACAGCTTCTACCTCCTGGGCTCAGGCGATCCTTCCACTTCAACCTCCTGAGTATCTGGGATTACGGGAACATGCCACCATGCCCAGCTAATTTTTCTATTTTTTGTAGAGATGAAGTCTCACTATGTTGCCCAGGCTGGTCTGGAATTCCTGGGCTCAGGTAATCCTCCTATCTCAGACTCCCAAAGTGCTGGGATTACAAGCATGAGTCATGGCACCTGACCCCTTAGGATAAATTTTTTTTTTTTAATTTTTTATTTTTTGAGTTGGAGCCTCACTCTGTCACCCAGACTGGAGTGCAGTGGCCGCTCCCGGCCACCGCAGCCTCGACTTGCTGGACTCTGGTGATCCTTCCACCTCAGCCTTCCAAGTAGCTGGAACTACAGGCGGGCGCTACCACGCCTGGCTAATTTTTGATTTATTGTAGAGATGCGGTCTCGCCAAGTTGCCCAGGTGGGTCTCGAACCCGCAGGCTCAGGCAATCCACTCACCTCAGCCTCCCAAAGGCGCGGGATCACAGGCTGAGCCACCGAGCCCGGCTAGGATAAATTTTAAGGAGAGAACCTACTTGGTTTTGACTAGCCAAGGATGGACTCTATTCAGGATCATGCAGCCCAAACAGCAAGAAATGTCGGCTGATACAAACATAGCCACCGAGGCCAAACACTTATGCAAGAACTATGATTAAAGGGGCAGTTTCTGGGAATGAGGGTTTGGATTGGACAGAAACTGGTATGAGGCTTTACAAATCCCTCAATCTTTTCAATCTTATCTGCTAAGAATTAAACTCTGACCTTTTTTTTTCTCTCTTGCCAGATTTCTAACTAAGGATCTAGGGAGTCACACCATACAAAGTCTCTCAAATGACCAAATGGCTTTTTTTTTCTTTTTTTTTTTGAGTCGAAGTCTCACTCTGTCACCCAGGCTGGAGTGCATGCTCACAACCACCGGCAGCCTTGATCTGCTTGGTTCAGGTGATCCTTCCAAGTAGCTGGAACTACAGGTGCAAGCCACCACATCCAGATACTTTTTTGACTTATTGTAGAGATGAGGTCTTGCCAAGTTTCCAAGGCTTGTCTCAAACCCTTGGGCTCAGGCAGTCCTCTCGCCTATGCCTCCCAAATGTGTGAGCCACTGTGCCTGGCAAGATGGACTTTTATTAACACTATATAATGCAACTTACTTTTCAACCTGACTCTGGCATGGCATCATGTAGCAGATAAAGAAGAAATCAAAGATATTTTGTGACTCTGCAAAACCACCTCTAAGGGAAATTTGCATCCATATAGAATTTCCTCCCTCAGGATGAGGGAAAAGGGAATACTTTTACACTGTTGGTGGGGGTTTCCACTACCTCTGTGGAAAAGAGTTTGATGATTCCTAAAAGATCTAAAAATCAATCTCCCATATTACCCTGCAATCCCCCTATTGAGAATATACCTGGAGGAACTCAAATCACACTATGAAAAAGATACCTGCACATGCATGTTTATTATAGCATTATTTACAATAGCAAAAACATGGAACCAACCATGCTAACCCATTGAAAGAGGACTGGATAAAAGAAAAATGTGGAACATATACACAATGGAATATTACGCACCCATAAAAAAGGACAAAATTATGAACTTTGCAGCAATTTGGATGGACCTAGAGTCTATAATACTGAGTGATCTATCACAGAAACAAAGATCTGAGTACCACATATTCTCACTTATAATTGGACCTTGAACAACTATTGCAATACTCTAAGAATGGGATTGACAGTATTGGGAAACTGCCAAGGGAGGAGGGGAACACACCTCATCAGCAAGGGTACCTGCATAATGAACATTTGTATACCTAACCCTGAACTGTATCCCACATCTTTAAAATAAAAAATTTTTTGCCTGAGCCTGCAGAATCGAGACCAGCCCGGACAGTGTGGCCAGATCTTGTCTCTACAATAAATAAAAAATTAAAGCCGGGCTTGGTGGCTCAACCTGTAATCCCGCGCCTTTGAGA
>NW_007247132.1:347494-351873 GCF_000164805.1 Carlito syrichta
ATTAGCCAGTCATGGTAGCGTGCGCCTATAGTTCCTGATACTTGGAAGACTGAGGCGAAAGGATCGTTGGAGCCCAGCGGGTCGACATGGGGGTGGCCATGAGAGTGACACTGCACTCCAGCTTGGGTGACAGAGTGAGACTCCAACTCAAAAAAAAATGTTTAAAAAAGAATCCCCTAGCCAGGCTCAGTGGCTCAGCCTGTAATCCCACGCCTTGGGAGGCTGAGGTGAGTGGATTGCCTGAGCCCACGGGTTCGAGACCCACCTGGGCAACTTGGCGAGACCTCATCTCTACAATAAATCAAAAAATTAACCGGGTGTGGTAGCGTGCGCCTGTAGTTCCAGCTACTTGGAAAGCTGAGGCGGAAGGATCGCCGGAGCCCCGCAGGTCGACCCTAGAGTGGCCGGGAGTGGCCACTGCACTCCATTCTGGGCGACAGAGTAAGACTCCAACTTAAAAAAAAAGGATCCCCTCCCTCATGATCTCCAGGAGAGCTAGACATTTGCCATCTATTCTCTCTCAGGGTTGCCACCTGTGAGGCTTTATCTACATATCAAGAAACTTAACCTCCCCTTATCTTAGTTCAGCATTTCCTTGACTAATCTTGAAATTCCTTAGACAAAGTCTAGCTCTTACTACCAAGAAAATCTTTGAATCCACCTATGACCTGTCAGCCTCCACTAGGAGATGTTCCGTCTTTCTGAGCCAAGTCAATGTGAATCTCACATGTAGTGATTTATGGGTTTTTGCAACTTCTGTATCCCTAAAATGCATACAAACAAGCTACAACTCAACCACCTTGGGCACATGTTCTCAGGACCTCTTGGGATGGCACCATGGGCCTAGGTCACTCACATTTGGCTCAGAATAAACCTTCTTAAAAATTTAGAGTGCAGTGACTCACGCCTGTAATCCCAGTACTTTGGAATTCTGAAGCAAGAAGATCACTTGAGCACAGGAGTTTGAGACCTGCCTGGGCAACACAGCAAGACCTTGTCTCTGCAAAATATCAGAAAACTAGCCACAGTCTCAGCTACTCGGAAGGCTGAGGTTGAAGGATTGCCTGAGCCCAGGAGGTCGAGGCTACAGTAAGCTTGTGATTGTGCCACTGCACTCCAGCCTGGGCAACAGAGTGAGACCCCACCTCAAAAAACTTTACAGAGTTTGACATTTTTTACCACACTGCAAAATGGAGTTAAAACTTAGAGGGGGTTGTGCTGGGCTGGTTGGAACCCACCTTCAGGGCTGGAAGGGCTTTTCCTCTAGTTTTTAAGAGTACTGCCGGGAACAGCTCACCCTCATCTTTTCCAGGTCCTTCCTTATGGCAGAAGAAAACTTCCTTGTTCACAGTCATGACTACTTTCCAAGGACAGTCTGCATCCAATGACTGGTCAATGGGAGGGTGATTAAGTCCTGTTCCCCTCACTCCCACCAGGTAGGCACAACTCGTAGGGACCTTCCAATTCCAGAGCTCCCCATGGAGGAAGATGGGTCTCTGCTGTGACCACATCACAGGCCAACTTCTCCCTCTGTCTCTTCCTGCCTGTGTACCTTATATCACATGCATCGTTCCCGAGAATGTCGCCTACTAAACTTCCTGTACATGAGTCTCAGTCTCCGTCGGTTTCCTGGGGAATCCAACCTTTGACAATATCTTAGCCTCACCTTACAATATTTTAGGAAGGAATAAATGAGAAAATGTAAGTGAATATGCCTAGGGCAGTGTCTGGGATGCCTTGTCTATTCATTCATTCATTCACTCATTCATTCATTCATTTTTAAGATGAGCTCTCGCCATGTTGTCCAAGCTGGTCATGAACTCCTGAGCGCAAGTGATCCTCCCACCTCAGCCTCTCCAGTATGGAGCACCTTTACTGGAAGTTAGTTCTCTTGGTTCTTACCATGAAAAATTTTCTTCTATCACCTTCATTGAGGCCTTGTGTTCTGTTAGCCTCTGTGCATGGATGTGCTGTGTAGCGTTCTATTCTTGGCTTATTTGTATTGTGTTCCCTTCTCTCTTGCTTTTTTTTTTTTCTGTGCTCTGCATTAATTTGCAGGATTTGCTCCCACAGGGCATTTTTTTCTTTGGCTAAGGCCGGTTTCGTGAGTGTGAAACCTGTGTAGCTGCACAGGGCCCAGCACTTACAAGGAACCCATACTTCACTTAATGCTCTGTACTTGCTGTCTTGAAAATTCTCAACTTTTTTGGTTTGTCACCCAGGTTGGAGTGCAGTGGACAATCCTGGCTCACCACAGTCTCAACCTCCTGGGCTCAGGTGATCCTTCCACCTCAGTCTCCCGAATAGCTGGAACTGCAGGCATGCACCACCACACCTGGTTCATTTTTTAAACTTTTTGTAGAGATGAGGCCTCACTATGTTGCCCAGGCTGATCTTGAACTCCTGAGCTCAAGCAATCTGTCCACCTCAGCCTCCCAAAGGGGCTGGAATTAAAGGCATCAGCCACTGCACTTGGTCTTGAAATTCTTTTTTCTTTTTGAGTTGGAGTCTCACTCCGTCACCCAGACTGGAGAACAGTGGCACACTCCCAGCCACAGCAGCCTCAACCTGCTGGGCTCCGGCAAGTCTTCCACTTCACCCTTCCAAGTAGCTGGAACAATAGGCACATGCTACCATACCTGGCTAATTTTTTTTGATTTATTGTAGAGATGAGGTCTCACCAAGTTGACGAGGTGGGTCACGAACCTGCGGGCTCAGGCAATCCACTCACCTCAGCCTCCCAAGATGCTGGGATCACAGGCTGAGCCACCGAGCCCAGCTAGAAATTCTTAATAATTTTAAAATAAGAGCAGACAGCCCTCTTATTGCTGTCCTGTGTGTTGTCTCCCTTTCAGTGTACTTAATAAACCTGTTTATAATCCAAAAAAATGAAAAGAAAATTAGGCTCAGCACGGTGGCGCATGCCTGTAATCCCAGCATTTTGGGAGGCGGAGGCAAGAGGATTACCTGAGTTCTGGGGTTTGAGACCAGCCTGGGCAACATGGCGAGACCTCGTCTCTACAATAAATCAAAAAATTAACTGGGCATGGTGATATGCCTGTAATTACAGCTACTTGGAAGGCTGAAGTGGAAGAGTCGCTTGAGCCTAGCAGCTTGAGACTGCAGTGGTCGCAGCATGCCACTGCACTTAGGCCTGGTGACAGAGTGAGACTTCAACTCAAAAAAAAAAAAGAAGGGACTTGCATTTTCCCAAAGTGCTGGAATTATAGGCATGAGCCACTGCGCCTGGATATCTGTCTTCTAAGAAACCACATAGGTCTCCTGAACCTAGAAAGAACCTACCCATGAACAAAGGCTCAGTGACTTCACCGGTTGGGTCTCTCTTGCCTCCACCAGTCTAGGCAGATACTGCTATCTGTGTATAACGTACTTTCTCACTTCTCTGTCTCCTGACAAGGTCCCTCTGGGAAGATAATTAGTTCACCACCATTTCTCCCAAACCCTGCTAAACCCACCCTGGTGTCTTTTACAGAAATGTACATAGGTTCTCAATACTCATCATTAGTATAGACCGATTAGTCTTCCCCAGGTGATCATCTCAGTCCTACACTGTGTAAGGTAGTAACTCTGTCTCCTCATTCACACTTGTTCCCTAGTTATACTCATTTGACTTGGACGTAATTTAGTTCTCCACCCTAACTTATGTGATATACACTCCATTACCATCTCTAACGTCCACTCATCCATTAAGTTCGAATTTCTGGACCAGGTCTTTATAATTTTCCTTCATATCCATCAGAGAGCCTCCGGCAGATGAATACTTAATAGATGATGTTAGTTGTGAATTGGTCTTGCTTGTATTATAAAGAAAGGAACAGAGACTTTGAAGTCAGAGTCTAGATTGAATTCTAGACTTTACCACTACTGGCTGCTCCAAGTCTCCAGTTCCTCATCTACAAGAATGAGAGCTAGCAAGACTTTCCCTCGTGGTTATTGTGAAGAGTAAATGAGATAATAAGTCCAAATAAGCATGGCACATGAGACCCTCAATATTTGTCTCTCCTTTTCCACCTTCTTTTTTTTTTTTTCAGGTTTCAACTTTTTAATCAGCTCTGTGAAGGACATCCTAAACACTATATGAGACACAACAGAATATTTTTTTCCAGTATTTAAAAAAAATGACATTCACATACATTTTTAAGAAGCTCTTCTATATAACCAGTTTGGTGATCTTGAGTAAAAAAACGCCCCTAGGTAATCATGTTCTTGATGCAGATTTCTTATAGGTACATTTTGAAATTGCTTCATAACCATAATAAACATTGTATACAGAATTTTCTTAAATGTCCCTTGATACACATTAATTTTTATCAGTCTGGCCAAACTTGCCAGAACCCATTATTGCTAGAACCAATAAT
>NW_007247132.1:351893-375009 GCF_000164805.1 Carlito syrichta
TAAAAAACTCATCAAAGAAAAATACCCAGACTCTACAAATGTCCTAGAGTTTGTCTTAAATGGGAGAGAAAATTTTTAAAAACACATGGAGCTTTCTAAAAGGTCTTTAATAAGCTACCTTGGGAGCGCAATTGAAAAATAGAAGTTGGTGTAATAAAAACAGATGTTTCAGTGCAGCTCCAAAAATCTTTTATAAATACAGCCATTTTGGAAGGACGATCCTGGATCAGAAGTGTTATTCCTTGTGTATCTACATTATGTGTGCATGTCTCATCTCAGTTGTCATAATTGTCTCTGTAATTTCCTCCTGAGTAGCGGTCATAACCACCCTGGTTTCTGCCACCATAGTCTCTGGACCGTCCATATCCATATCCATATCCTCCAGGTCGGCTGTCATATCTGCCACTCCCATAGCCTTGGTCCCCACCACCTCTAGAGTAGCCACGACCACGGGCCCCAAAAGCACCCCCTCTGGTTCCCCGGGCAGACTTCTGGCGACCGTCCAGGGACTCTCCATTCATGGCTCTCATGGCATCTGAGGCATGCTCTGGGTTGGTGAAGGTGCTGAAGCCAAAACCCCGGGATCGCTGAGTCTCCCGGTCCTTGACAACAACCACCTCAGAAATAGGGCCAAAGCTGCTGAAGTGGTCCTCCAGTGCCTGCTCATCGGTGTTAAAGTTGAGCCCTCCCACAAAGAGCTTTCCTTCTTCATAAGACATGGCTGTGAGTTTGAGTCCTGGAAGTTAAAAAGCAAAAGAGCCAGACAGACAGCGAGCTCTAAGGACCGGAGAGAACAGGCCTTTTCCACCTTCTAATGAAGCAATGTTAGACTCAGCACTGCTCTTTTAGGTGTTGAAGGTTTTGTGGGGTTTTTTTAATTTTACCTTTTTTTTTTTGAGTTGGAGTCTGACTCTCTCACCCAGACTGGAGTGCAGTGGCCACTCCCGGCCACCACAGCCTCGACTGCTGGGATCCGGCAATCCTTCTGCCTCAGCCTTCCGAGGAGCCAGAATTACAGGTGCGCGCTACCATGCCCGGCTGATTTTTGATTTATTGTAGAGATGAGGTCTCGCCAAGTTGCCCAGGTGGGTCTTGAACCCGCGGGCTCAGGCAATCCACTCACCTCAGCCTCCCAAGGCACGGGATTACAGGCTGAGCCACCAAGCCCGGGTACTTTTTTTGTTTTAATAGAGATGGAGCCTTGTTATGTTGCCTAGGCTAGTCTCAAGCTTCTGGCCTCAAATGATCCTCCTTGCTTGACTTGACCTCTCAAAGTGCTGGAGATTATAGTTGTGGGTCTCCACACGTGGCCTAATTTTCTCTCTTTCCCTCTTTCTTTTAAAATTTTATTTTAAAAATGTGGGGTACAATTCAGGATTATCATGCAGGTAAAGTTTGGGCCTATCTTTGGCCCCTACTTTGCCTGGCTTGAGATCAGGTCCCCTCATTAATGTTATGTGCCCCTTCGATTTTCTTTAAATGAGGTTTGGAACAGGATTCTGAACCATACTTTACACAGGTGTAACTGATCATCTATAGTGACACCAAAGAGGTAAGATGTCATTCCTTTACAACATTAATTATGACAGTTGGCTTAATTATTAAAATATCTAATGTTTCCCCACTAACATAAAAGTAATAAAAATGTAATTCAATGCACTAATGGCTCATCTAACAAACATTTATAATTGCTCCTCACTGCTAAATATACAGCAAGTGCCAGGTATGGAGCTTGGAGAAAACGGGACACATTTCTGCTGCCAGAGTTTACCAAGCTGACTTCAGGGACCACACCCCATGGGAGGTTCATGTGCTTAAGGAGTGCAAGTGTTTACACTTTATTCAGTCAACAACAGGATATTGAAAATTGCTTGCATTAAATGCATGATGCTGAGTCTGTTGTATCACTGCCAAATACGTTTCTATAATTTTTTTTTTTTTTTTGAGTTGGAGTCTCACTCAGTCGCCCAGACTGGAGTACAGTAGCCACTCCCGGCCACCACAGCCTCGACCTGCTGGGCTCCGGCGATCCTTCCGCCTCAGCCTTCCAAGTAGCTGGAACAACAAGTGTATGCTATCACACCCGGCTAATTTTTTGAATTTATTGTAGAGATGAGGTCTCGCCAAGTTGCCCAGGCGGGTCTCGAACCCGTGGGCTCAGGCAATTCACTCACCTCAGCCTTCCAAAGCGTGGGATTACAGGCTGAGCCACCGAGCCCGGCCTATAATTTTTAACATATGGAGATGCTGTAGTGAAATATATCACGTTTTTGAAATTATGGGCAATTCATTGTAGAAATTGTCATGCCTCTTTTTCTCTTATGTAATCTTTCTTTCTCTTTCTTTCTTTCTTTTTTTTTTTTGAGTCAGGCTCTCACTCTGTCACCCAGGCTGAAGTTCAGTGGTGTCATCATGGCTCACCTCAGCCTCAACCTTCTGGGCTCAGACGATCCTTCCCCCTCAGTCTCCCGAGTAGTTGGGACTACAGGTGTGTACCACCATGCTAATTTTTAAATTTTATTTTTGTAGAGATGAGGTCTCACTATGTTACCTAGGCTGGTCTCAAACTCCTGGGCTCAAGCAATCTTCTCGCCTTGGCCTCCTAAAGTGCTGGGATTATAGGTGTGAGCCACCACATCCGACGGATGTACTGTCAAATATCTTAGAAGAGAGAAATAAAAGAGATGAATTTTGCTTTAGATCAAAGCAAAAAGATTTGAGTAGGTAAGAGTATATCCTTTATTCCAGAAGATTCTTCACATTAATTTTGTAAACAGGCAAAATTTGGCTACTAAAAGAAATTTCCAGTAATTCACTGACTCTTTTCTATCACTCTTATTTAGTGTCACAGGATCACATACATAATGTTGGACAGTCTGGATGCCAAATAAACACACTTGAATTTTAAAAAGTGTTTAATACATGTATTTTATTTTGAACACTGAGATATGATTTTAGCCTGCTCAGTTACTCTGATACACATTTAAAACAATGGTCAAAGCAATAATTACACCAACTCTCTATGAGTCACAATTCACCCAAGTAATACTTAGGTGAATTATAACACTATTATACACAAGAGCACTTCAGTCGAAATTAAATTGGCTTTGGGACACACCAGGCTGCCAAATTCTGTCCTGGAATCCAATGGCAGATGAGTCCTTCTTGGAGGCAGAAGAACTCTATGATTTCACAGCTGGCACAGGAAGTAGGATCATTTCAACTATCTAGTAGCCAACCAGCACTGCCAGAGTCAATTGGTTCATCCTGGATGCCAATGGCAACAGAAAGGCCTCAAATTTGGCTTGTTCACCTTGTAAAGACATGACTTTATTTCTGCTTAAGTCTCCCATAAGTGAATCTAACAAATACCACCCAATGTCATCCAACTAAAGTCTCAGGTCACTTTTTATAGACATAGGCATATGAAAACAGAAGAGGTGCTAAAGAAAAATAGAGTTTTCTTACTATCGTATTACTATGAAATTAAATCTATGTCCATTCTTAGAAAGGAAGCTAAACATCCTGATGATATTGAAGAGTTAGCACAGGTCTACTCATTCTCTGGCAAAATCCCCCCCACCCAAAAAAATCAAATTTCACTTCCTAGCTGGGCACGGTGGCTCTTCCCTGTTGTCCCAGCACTTTGGAAGGCTAAAGTGGGAGGACTGCTTGAGCCCAGGAGTTTGAAAGCAGCCAGGGCAACTTAGTGACACCTCATCCCTACCAAAAAAAAAAAAAAAGATTAAAAAAAAAATTAGCCGGGCATGGATGCGAATGCCTATAGTCCCAACTTCTCAGGAGGCTGAGGCAGAAGGACCACCTGTGCCCAGGAGTTCAAGACTGTGGTGAGCCATGATCATGCAACTGCATTCCAGTCTGGACACCGGGGTGAGATCCCAACTAAAAAATTATAATAATTTCTATTTTTAGGTGATGTGTTAATAATTTTTGAAGCAATTATTTTTTAAATGTTGAAACATTGGGAAAAGTTCACATCATAGAATACAAAGAATAAAAATTGATCCCTTCAAAATGAATTTTTTCCCATAAAAATGTACAAGACATTTTTTTTTTTTGATTTGGGGTCTCACTCTGTCACCCAGTCTGAAGTGCAGTGGCACACTCATGGCCATCGCAGCCTCGACCTACTGGACTCAGGAGATCCTTCTGCCTCAGTCTTCCAAGTAGCTGGAACTACAAGTATGCACCACCAGGTCCAACTGACTGTTTGATTTGTAGAGACAAGGTTCCACCAAGTTACCCAGGCTGGTCTCGAACCCCTGAGCTCAGGCAATCCTCTCGCCTCTGTCTCCCAAAGTGCTGGGATTACAGACGTGAGCTGCCATGCCCAGCTTGTACAAGACTTTGAAGCACCTAAGAAATGCAAAAATTTGTAACAAATGAACAGTTGATGGAGATAGGGCTACATTCACTTTTTAATATACACAGTACTTAAGAACTTACACTTGTAGAAAATCACAATGATTTTAGGAGCATTTCATGAAGTAGACGGTGGCAAGTAGTTTGGCAACATACATTAGAAAGATGATTTACATACTAAGGCAAACATATGGAGTCCTAACCTACAGAAAAAAGGGAAACGTTGGTGTTTGATGACATTAATATAATTTACACTATAACCATATCCACATGGCAAATTCACAGTTATAACTCAAAAACTATATTTAGAGCAGTCTTTTTTTTTAAACTGCTGTCTGCATAACCTCCAGTAATAGACTTAAAAGACTAATACATGTATGCTTATCTTTCACAGACTATAATCATCTACATTTAAATCATACTTTAATATTGTGACTGGAAAATACATAAACTCCAGTACTGTGAGCTTTATATTTAGTCAGAGTTAACTGGTTTGGGATTCTAAACACTTTTCCAGGGGAAACAGAGTCAAGTCCACTGGAAACCACCATCCTATAAATTATCAAATGTGGCAATCCACCGCAATCCAGCAATGATCCTCAGGCTTTTGAACTTGACAGCATCACTCCCAACCTTCGTTTTTAAAGTTTTTGAAGAGAAAGGAATAATAATGTGAAGATTCAAAACAAAAATGACACCTACATCTTGAGAACATCATTTTTGTGCTTCAGAATTGTCTTTTCCTGTTAGTCTGGAAATTCTCCATGTTCCTACATAGCTTCCACATCTCAGTTCCAAGACCTGACTCAGAGGAAGCAAGACAGTTCAGGTTTTCCCAGTCTCCCTTGCCTCACCTCCGAGACAAAGAGAAGGAAGACTCAGGTCTTTCCTTCTTTCATCTAGCTTCCTTGAAAAAACAAATCAGAATTCTTAGCTTTCTTTTTTTTTTTTTCAGTGAACAATTTCTAATTAACGCAGGCAGGCAAATTCAAGATTGGTTTTCTTCATTCCCAAAAAGTTGAGAAGACGTGACTCTTCATATCAAGCCCTCATCCTTCTAATAAACCTTTAACTAAAGCTTAAAGAAAGAAAAAAAGCAAGTTAGCCCTGAAAACTGAGAGTTGAAGGTATATAATAAATCAACTTTTTTTTGTTTGTTTTTTTTCTGCCACAAAATTCTGTCATTCTTAACATTCAGTATTTTCCTCACATTCTATTATTTTACATACAAATTACCATACAAATGCTGGCTTTGTTCCTGTGTTTTCCAGATAAATCACCCAAATCACCCACCATGAAATACCTCCTACAGCCATTTCCAATCTTTCCCTCATCTACCAATAAGCCATTACATTAGTTCTCCGCTATAAGAAAATTGCCCTTTGTTTATCAAAAGTCTTTAGCGATAAATATATCAATATTTTAAAGCTAACTAGTGAAGGAGCTATGCAGTATTGTTCCCTTTAATTTTATATTATTCATATATATATATATACACACACACACACACACACTATACCCACACATAGAGCAAATTTACATAGTTTGCAGAAATAAACTGCAGATATAATTCCAAAAACACATTTAGAGATTCACATTTTAACAGCAAACTTACATGCAGGCAAAAAGAAGTATAGTTTTACATTCCCAAATTACATAGCTGAAATATAGAATGTTTTAATGTTTGTTTTAGATTCTCATACTTCTTAGAAATGAGCAAAAAGGGAGACATAAATCTCAAGCTATGTCTCAGCAATATCAGGCAATGTGGTATTATTTTTACTAACAAATTTCCAACTTGCTTTCTCTATACAAAAAGTGATATACACATACTATACAAGACACAGAACAGAGTTAGAGGTAACCAATCAAAGCTTGATACAAAATATTTGATACCATCAGTATTTAACTTTGTCTTGTTTTGACCAAAAGACTCTTAGCTTGTGCATTCTTTTCTGATATTAATAGTCACATCTACATAGCATTCTCAATTACAGAAAAACAGGAATGAATGGGGAAGGGGCTGGCGACACAGCTGAAATACTCAAGTGTGCTGTTCATACAATTCAGCAATGTCATGTTATTTGAGTCATTCTCCTCTGTACGGTTACATTCATCAGGAAGTGGTCCAGAATCAAGATATGGTAACAGAGAACTCAGTTTTCACACTTCCTCCTCGGTACAGATATATATTTTTTTTAATTTACACCCTAGCAACAGGGAAGTCTGGGGAAAAAGTTTTTTAAACTTGCAGGTAACACGCTGAATAGCTATCAAAATTCAAACTGACCAGTTTTGAAGTATTCGAAGAACGTGTTCAAATGTCAAATGAACAAAGAACAGAAATGATCAAATGAAACCCATAGCTGCCTAAGAGTCTTAAAAATTGGAAATTTATATTATCACATTGGGGAAATTCAATACTCTCATCAAGAGTATCAGAACTATTTCTCATTTGCTCATTCAACTTAGAGACACACAGTAGCTTAATTACACAACTATTTAAACTGAACATGTATAACTGAACATAAATATGACGGGTATTTATGAAAAAAACGACTATGTAAGTGGTTATTAAGTTTGCACTGACTCATGTACTGCACAGGGTCACACGGGTCACACGGCACTGGCAATTTTTTTATCTTATCAGTTTTTTGACATGCTCAGTGAAAAACTCCTGCACAGATGCTCAGCGTCCCAGTCGGCAGTCAGGCCCATCGGCCACTGGAGGCAAAGCTTCTGCTGAATGAGAAGTTGATTTCAGAGTTCTTGTATTTTCCCCAGGCACCAAAAGGCACCACCACCGCAGTACTGTTATCTTCAGTCCCGTATTGTATTGCCTGCAAGGTATAGCAGTAAGGAAGAGAAAACATTCCAAATCAGATTCTGGGCAAAGAGAAAGCATCCTTCACCAGGAATCCACACTGGTGGATCCACACTGGATTCACCAGGAATCCACACTGGTTTTACATACAGTCACTAACTCAATTAGTTCATAAAGGTTTGTGATTCTTCCATTCTGTATCAATGCCCACAAAGTTTATTAAATTGAACATGGGATAATAGATGACCTAAAACAACATATAAACCCTATTCTGCAGTAGCAGTTTTGGCAACAGAAACACCAGGTTGGACTAAGGTGGAATGACATACAGCACCTGAAGACAAAGAGATAAACTGAACATAAACCAAATTTACTGACCAGGAGAACTGTTCAATGAATTACAGTAGACAAATAAGATGGAATACTAAGCAGTCATTACAAATATTATTGCCTTTGTAAATTAGGATGCAAATATCTACAAAACAAGTCATTGTAATCAGGAAAGAAGTGTGCATCCATGGAAGTGGACCCACTTCCTCAAGTTCAAGAGCACCCAGTGTAGCACTAGTTAAGGCAGTAACCAAATGAATAATTCTTGTGTTATCTTTATGTTTGTCCATCTATTCTCAACAAATCATACATTGCCTTGCTAGATTCTGGTGTGGCCATGTGCTCTTTGAGCTGGTTGTCACCATGCTTCCTGGCTTTGGCCCCCTCCCCCACCTCGGGGAGGTGAATCTTCTCTCTCCCTTCTCTTTTTCTCTCTAATTTTCTTTTAAATAAACCATATATGTTTTAATCTGAAAATAAAATAAAATAAAGTCTCTCAACTTGGGAAATGCAAAAGTAGCTGTTGAATTAAAGCATGCCTCTAATGGTCAGTAATGGCTGTAACTTAAAATAGCTCATCAAAGCAGAATATTAACAACACAGAGTAAATTACGTATATATATTCTGTTTGGTTTTTTTTTTTTTTGAGTTGGAGTCTCACTCTGTCACCCAGGCTGGAGGTGTAGTGCACCATCACAGCTCACTGCAGCCTCAGCCTCCTGGGCTCAGGCGATCCTTCTGCCTGAGCCCAGGAGGAAGGAGAAGCTGGGACTATAGACATGTGCTACCACGCCCAAATAATTTTCTCACCATGTTGCCCAGACTGGTTGTCTTGAATTCCTGGGTTCAAGCAGTCCTCCTGCTTCAGCCCTCCAATGTGCTGGGGTGACAGGTGTGAACCAGCATGCTGGCCCAAATTTTATATTTTCTTTACTGGATATTATGGAACTTTCTTTACATTTTAGCTCTGATTGATATACAACCTCATCTATATACCTTTTTGTATTTTTTTCACACATACCCATTTTTTAAAATAGTCACAAAGTGATTATGCCATAATGTCTCTCAAACTGAGTATGTATTCAAAGCAGTCTAGTTTAATGGTCAAGTGGTTGGACTTGGAACCTAGCTGTTTGTGTTTAAAGCTCAGTTCTCCAATTTAGTAGTTTTGTGACCTTCAGTGAGTTATTTAATTTTTTTTTTTTTTTGAGTAGGAGTCTCACTCTGTTGCCTAGGCTGGACTGCAGTGGCATGCTCACGGCCACTGCAACCTCAACCTACTGGGCTCAGGAGATCCTTCTGCCTCAGCATTCCAAATAGCTGTGACTACAGGCATGCGCCACCACACCCAGGTAAATTTTTGATTTATTGTAGAGATGAGGTCTTGCCAAGTTGCCCAGGCTGGTCTCAAATCCCTGGGCTCAGGCAATCCTCTCATCTACCTCCCCAAATGCTGGGATTGTAGGTGTGAGTCACTGCGGCTAGTCGAGTTACTTAATTTTGTAACCCTCTGTGCCTCAGTTTTCCTCATCTGTGAAAAGGGATAATGATAGCTCCAATCACAGAGGGCTGTCGTGATGACTACATAAGTTAATGTATATGGATATTGTCTGACACAGTGATTCATTAATTTACTATTATAATTCACTATTGCTGTCACTAGAATTTCAAGGCAAATACAAAGCCAAAACATAAGCATAGCACATTTCCTTAGCATATTAATTTTACGGGGAATTGTAAAAAATTTATAATTGGAAATATTACGGGATTGAGTGTAAAATTCACTATAACACTCATGCTAAAACACAAGATTTCAAAAAAATCTCAAGCTATGGAAGCCACTTCAGGCTGTGCCAAGACCGCACAACAGGGCTATCCTTTCTTCTCCCACTCTCTCAATACTTTTCTAGCAGAAGTTCTGCTGGATCACCTGTTCGGTCACTGCATGGGCTGCTTCACTGGGGTCATGGCACTGATTGACAAAGTCACAAATCTCTTGACTGTTCACCATGAAGTTGATTCCATCCGTGGTGAGGACCAGGAAGCTGTCATCAGCATGGTGAAGCTGCAATCAGAACCAAATGCACATATTACCAACTAGACTCTGTCTTAGAATCATCTTGCTAACTCAAAGATGTTTTATCTGTTTTTGCTAGGTGGTCATCTGTATAAGAGCATATAAGCAGATGGTGAAGAGGTAAAGTCTATATGTAGGCAAAAGAGGCTACATTTAATATTAGCTAAACCTTAGTAACACCACAAAGGGGAGGCCAGGTAGCCAGATGCTAAGAGGTAGCATGAGATCATGGGTACGCTATCTTGGAGGCAGGTCTAGAAGGTTTGGATCCTTTCTCTACTATCTGGCTGAGTGAGCAGAGGTGATTTGTTCTCTGTAAATATTATTTTTTAAAAGTTAATTAATTCTTTTTTTTTTTTTTTAGTTGGAGTCTCACTCTGTCACCCAGGCTGGAGTACAGTGGCATGATCATGGCTCACCGCAGCCTCAACCTCTTGGGGTCAGGCAATCCTTCTGCCTCAGCCTCCTGAGTAGTTGGGACTACAGGTATGCATCACCATGCTCATCTAATTTTTTTGTGTTTGTTTTTTTGTAGGGATGAGGTCTCGCTATGTTGCCCAGGCTGGTCAGGAACTCCTGGGATCAAGCAACCCACTGACCTCCACCTCCCAAAGTACTGGAATTACAGACATGATTACCCACTGGGAATTACCCACTGCACCTGGCTGACCTCTGTATACTTCAAATTTGTGTTCCTGGTAACAGGGGATAGTAGCTTTCATTTTCAACAGGGCTTGGCATATAGTAAACTCCATACACACATTTGTTAGAGAACATGAGTATGAGTGGGCTATGCATAAGACAGGAAACCCTTCAGGCAGTTAATTATTAATGAACACACGTTTGTAGCTAGCACGGAAGCCTACACTCCACTATGCTAAGGACTATCGTTGGCCTCGGGGTTTCAGAAAAGGAAGTGTCAGCTCATGGACTGGGTGTGTGTTGGAGTCACTGTGGCATATCAAGGGTGCCACAGACACAGAGGTGGGCCTTCAGCCTGGTTAAAAGGGAAGTCAGGGGCGACTTCCCAGCAGAGGCTGTGTGGAATGATCGGGCAGATGAGGAGTGTCATCCTACCAGAAGTCCACAGCTGGGGTGAGACAAACAAGGACTTCTTCATCCTAAAGAAAACAAAAGTATTGCTCCCCAAAATACAAAGTCAAAGGCACTGAGAACACAGGGGAACAGTCTGCCTCAGGTTCCATCTGCCTTACGCTGACAGACACCCTCCCTTACAAGACAGCACTGGCTTACTGGTCCAGAGAAGGCACCAGCCAGCATCAAACAATCTGGGAGCAGATGTCACTATCTTCCCACATTTTCCTGTCCTTTAAAAGTCTAGAACTGCTCTTCTTTGTCTTGTTACTATATAGGATTCATGGCTCTGTGTTGAAATACTTTCTTTTATTTGAGCCAGAGTCTCTGTCGCCCAGACTGGAGTGCAGTGGCATGATCATGGCTCACTGCAGCCTCGACCTCCTGGGTTCAAGCAATCCTCCCACCCTGGCCTCCCAGAGTGCTGGGATTACAGGCATCAGCCACCGCACCAGGCCTGAAATACTATTTAAGTAAAGTCCCTAAGCCACTGCCTCGAGAAATACTTTTAAACTGAGGCCTCTCCTATGAGGTGAGTACAATGTGTGTTAATAAACTGTTACTTGGGTTGTTGTTGTTGTTGTTGTTGTTAATCTGACTTTTGTTTGAACCTAAAAAGGGAAAAAAGAAATTACGTTTTCTTCCTTACAATATATTAGGCCAGAATGGTAGCATTTTATTTGATCTGAAAAGTGTACTTCCATAAATTACTCCCTTTAAAAAAATCATTTTGGCTTCTGTTAAGGCTTCCCAGAAAGCCTGCAGCTGGAGACAACTCTACGTTCATTCTCTCCACGTGGATCAAGTGTCTGCAAGTCTTTCTTACCTTAATCCTCTTCGTTTCAGGCTCCGCTATGACACCACTGGTTTTAAGATCCAAATCTCCAATACTCCGTGTCATCGCAAGTCTGCCATTTACATGAGGCTGCCCCAGACTATTCCAAGCTACAAAACCACCACATTTCTTGATCCTGTCAAAAGTTAAACAGCAATGATGTGACCCACAGAAAACCAAGTCACTGTTCAGCTTCAGCATGACATCAGTTTAAAAATGCCAAATTTCATTTCTCTCATAAAGTAAAAACATCATTCCATAGAACAACGGACCACTGGTAACAGTACCTTTCTTTCTCATCTTTTCTTTCAGGAGTATGGTCAATGGTCAGCTTCAGGGGCTTTCCTTTTCTACATAAAATGGCCCGGCTGTCCCCAACACTGGCCACAACCAGCTCAATACCATCTCGCAACAGGGCCACCGTGGCAGTAGTCCCAGAGGTCAGGAGGGTTGCTACAAACATTTCGAGAAACAGGACACATTAGTGATAGTCAAAGGAGTCAATGTGGAATTTTTATTACAAAATAAAATACAAGCATGATCAACTACTGCTATAATGTATTATTCTAATTTAACTAGAACTATGCAAATAAAATGTAAATGACCTATGTAAGTAACAGCATGCAAAAAAACAAGTACTTATTTCAGGAACAAGGCTCCATGCAGACAGAAAAGGTCTCTAGCCTAATTTGGTGAACAATGCATCACTGTCTACAAATGGCCTAAATTCTCATGAGATGAATTTATAATAGAATTTATAATTATAATGACACTTTTTTTTTTTGAGTTGGAGTCTCACTCTGTCACCCAGGCTGAAGTGCAGTAGCATACTCACGACCACCGCAGCCTCAACCCGCTGGGCTCAGGCAATCCTTCCACTTCAGCCTTCCAAGTAGCTGGAACTACAGGCGTGCGCCACCACGCCCAGCTAATTTTTTGATTTATTACAGAGACAAGTCTCACTAAGTTGCCCAGGCTGGTCTCAAATCCCTGGACTCAGGCAATCCTCTCATCTCGGTCTCCCAAAGTGCTGGGATTACAGGCTTGAGCCACAGCGCTGGACCATAATGACACCTTTGTGTGTATATCTGGTGTCAAGGCTAAAAGTATTACAATTTGACTAGACTGGTTTTTATGGCAGGACGATGGAGGAGTACCCAGCCCTCAGGCAAGCTGACTTTTCTATCATCTATGGATGCAGAAAGTTCTCTTCCATTTCTTACTACTACCCTGTGAAAGTATCATCAGTTCACAGGCCAAGTGAGATATGCCAAGGACGTATCTTTTGCTCTTTAGGGCTGTATTTTACGTTCTTTCCTTCTACAACCGTTATAATTTCACAAAGGTTCACCAGAAAATGATTAAACGTTCACATCCTCTTCCGTTTATCTTTGTCCTTCTGTTTATCTTTGACATGAAACAAAGTTACAGCTGTCATTACACCAGTTGAAAATTTGGGGGGCAAGGAACAAAGTTCCTTGTAGTTTCTCACAAACTGGACACAGTTAACACTCCCACCTTCATAAAGATCTCATACAAAGAGTTTGTATCCAAACGCAGGACAGCACTGCCCATTGCTATTGCTATGGTCCTGCTGGGCCCAGAGCAGTCCAAGAATATTAATTTTTTTTCTGACTGATAACAAATAAAATTCAGTGTTGCTGGGCTTGAGATCACCACTATTTCCTCCATCCAAGTCAAACTGCAATTTTGCATCTTCCTTTGATTTATTCTAACAGTGTCTGCCCCAAGTTCTAGACCATTCAAAAATGTTTAAGTTGCATTGAGCCTTGCCAAAAGTGAGAATATTGTGAAATCATAGGCTAAAAAATAAAGCAAAGTGGAAGAAATTGAAAAAGATAACTTATTTAAAGCAGGTATTGTCCCCAGTAATATTATTACTTCTTTAAAGCATCTAAATAAAATACTCAGGTGATCATCCAAAGATGATTTTTACTTTAAAGGTAGATTTAGGAAAAACAACTAATTGAAACTCAATCTTTTCAAGAAATTTTTTTTCCCCAGAAAACAATTTTAAAAACTATCAATAATGCATTGAAAGAAGATATATACATAAATACATTTTCCAATCAGTATATTGAAATGCCTGCTTTAATCAGAAAAGTAAAACAGAAAAGCATGAATAAACTCTACTTCATCTTTTGAAGTCATGCTGAATTTACTTCTCTTAAGAAATAGCATTTCTAGTTGCACTATCTTCCCATTTATTTCTTGATTTTGGAACTGTTGTGTCAACATAATATCTCTGCAATGCTGAAATATATATTTGTCATCGTATAAAATAAATGTTTTAGCATAAATATCGGTGGTGTCAATGTTACAAACATTAACTCTTAACTTTAGGTTACCTAAATGACTCTACAACAATGAAATCTTTACAGTTTAAAAACAATCGTAATATTTCAGAATGATTTAATAAGCCAGGCAGGAGGACACAGGCATTTATTCAGAAGCTATTTGTCCAGGGAATGTATGTTCCTTCCCTTTGTTTAAACTGCCAGAAATGGCATTTTTAAAAAGTGGTTTTTAATTGACCACAAGAAAAATTTCAGATTTCATTACGTGAAAGTTGAGTTGTTGCCAGCTCGGTGGCTCAGCCTGTAATCCCGCGCCTTTGGGAGGCTGAGGTGAGTGGATTACCTGAGCCCACGGGTTCAAGACCCACCTGGGCAACTTGGTGAGACCTCATCTCTACAATAAATAAAAAAATAAGCCGGGCGTGCACGCCTGTAGTTCCAGCTACTTGGAAGGCTGAGGCGGAAGGATCGCCGGAGCCCAGCAGGTCGAGGCTGCGGTGGCCGGGAGCGGCCACTGCACTCCAGTCTGGGCGACAGAGTGAGACTCCAACTCAAAACAAAACAAAAACGAAAGTTGAGTTGTTTAGTCATTTAACTCACAGCTCTGCCTCTAGGAATTTAAAACAGCTCTAGTTGTTACCAGCTCAACCTCACAGTTCCAAAATCCCAGGATTTATGGGAGAGATTTCAAAACTAACTGTTGATTCTGGCTTGCTAAGCATCCAAGAATATACATATTAAATCAGCATTTACTTTCATTTAATATTTAACATGGAAGTACAAATTCTCACTTTTTTTGCCCTAACAACAAAACTATACAACTAAGACATCTTTCAATAAGTTCTTAACACTCACTGGACAATTTCTACTGCAAGTCATCTCAACTAATGGGACAAAGAGGACGTGGGAACCTTCCTGTAGTCCAGGCTAGGAACCGCTGGACTCCTTCACCTGGGACAAAATTAAGCAGATCTCTCTTTCCACTGAAGCCCAGCAGATAGTGTCCACGGGCTCCAGGCTAGAGCTGCTGACCAGGCACAGTTCTCTGCCACAAATAACACGCACAGAGGCAAATAGGAAATTCACCCAGGAATTGTGCTCAAACATTACAAACCTGCAACACAGGGGAAAGCAGAGAAAGCTGCAAAATAAGGGGAAGGGTTTTTACTTGGTGAAAATTTCACTAGCAAATGATATAATATTCTAGGAGATGCCCCATCAGACTCCAAAACTCAGTTCGCTCCAGTTGATGGTATGTTGTAGTTGAGGTCATTTTTTCATCCCAGATTGACACTTAGTTGTGTGACTTCCAAGGTAGGAAGAAACTAAATATAAATGTATGGGTCCCAAGACACATGAAAAACGACATATTTACACATACAAAAACACACAACCACCCTCACGCAGTCACTTAAACAGTTGGTCTTAGTCACAGAAGACCGGTACTTTTACTGAGTTAGAAAAAAAATGTATTGCCACTTTGTTTTTGTAGCAATATCAGAATTGTCCCAATGATAGAAGGCAATCATCTCTGACTATAGCACTGAATGATTTGTATCTGACAAGCAGTACGTAGTTGGAGAGGCCGTGGACTACAGTATACCACCAAATTCTGGGGCTTCAATATATGCCAAGAAGGAATCAAAGCACCTCCTTGACCAGGTGCATGGAGCAACACATCTGCTAACGGTGCTTAATCAGAGAGTTAGTAGTCAGAAGGCAGTTTGGGGGTAAGATTATTACATTCATTGTTTAAATAAGGGTTAGTAAGGCTCCTGAGTGCTAATGCATGTTTACGATTTTACATAATAATAAAGAAAGTAGGTATTTCTGCAGCTCTCTCTTTCCCCGGTGTTGCAGGTCCACACATCAAAACAAAAATGATCAAGATTTTGAATGGCAACATAAAGAGTAAAAACTGTACTTTTCAAAGCATAATGGCCCCTGGCGATTATTCAGTTGTGTAAATAATAGTATGTATAAACCAATACTGTTTCAATATTTATTTAAAATGGGTGTTCATAACTCATGAATACCAAAATCAAATAATGAACTGAAGCAGTAACAGCATAAGAACATCTCTTTAAGGCTGTTCTTATTTTTTATTTTTCTTTTGGTTGCCCATAGCATAAGAAAGGGATTTTAAAATGCTGCACTCCCAGCCTAGGCAACTTAGTAAGACCTCGTCTCTACAAAAAATTAAAAAAAAATTAGCCAGGTGTGGTGGTGCACACCCGTAGTCCCTGCTACTTGGGAGGCTTCGGCAGAAGGCTCATCTGAGCCCAGGAGGTCGCGGCTGCGGTGAGCTGTGATTGCCCCACTGCATTCCAGTCTGGGTAACAGAGTGAGACCCCACCTCATAAAAAATAAAATAAGTGTACATTTATAGCCTAGGTTATTTTGCAGTTTAATTCTTCTGTAAAGTCATGAGAGATGAAGAACATGGATGATTCCGATGACACTCACAATGTCATCGATGTCCCCCACTGTACACATGGGAGGAGTTCTCCTCTTGATCCATTGTCTTTTTTGGAGTTTTGTTGCTTTCAAGGCTTAAGGAATCTAGAAACACTTCAAAGAGTGTGCTGAATATATAGATTTATAATCTAAGTTTTCTACCACCTGGCTTGTTCTAAGTAACCATCTGTTTATAAACAATAGACTGGAGGAATATCATCTGACTTTACTGAAGTTTCATTACGTGTAACAGTAGACATTGCTGATATAAATGGAATACCGGCCAGGTGTGGTGGCTCAAGCCTGGGAGGCCGTGGCAGGAGGATCAGTTGAGCCCAGGAGTTCGAGCTGGGCGTGGTGGTGGGCACCTATAGTCCCAGTGACTTGGGAAGCTGAGGTAGAAGATTCACTTGGACCTAGAATGTGGAGGCCGTGGTGAGCCGCGAGCGTTCCACCGCACTTCAGCCTGAGTGACAGAGTGAGACCCCGACTCAAAAATAAATAAATAAAATAAATTGAATCCAAAAAACCAGAGATGGAGATGAAATTAGCTTTTCGTAACTGAGAACAAATTTAAAATGCATTAACAAAAACATCAATAAAAATAGCTGGCAATTTATTAGGAAAAAAGAGATCTTGTTTTTGCTGTTTCTAGAGATGTGGCATTCTGATTTTGTTCTCTTCAAATTACCCCCACCTAAGACAGCAAATATTTTACATGCCAATGAGATAACTGGAAGTTGTTTACCTAGATGTGTCAGCTTTGGAACTGAAGTCTAGAAGAGATACGAATGTTTTATTTTTACTTGATTTCTCTTAAGAAAGCTCACACGGTCTCACTGGGGGACACGTTCTCATTTGTACCTAAAGTCTCACCCTGAGGGAATCATTCCTATGGCTTAACTAATCCCCCTTTCAGGTTTCTGCTACTTAAAATTCAAATCTATCCAGGAGTGACAACCTATTAAAGTGCACACATCTTATGAATAATGTGGTTCAATCAGCTGTAGGGTAATCAAGGAACAGATTATGGTAACCTCAATGACAGAGACTAGGCGGTAGCGAGCCTGAGTTAGTGTAGGTTAACGACTGAGTGCCTTCCTGAGTCCACGCAAGGTGCTGCAGCTGGAGACTCAGAGTGAATAAGCCACAGCCCTTGGCCCCACAGGAAGGTTCAAGAGGAGGGAAAATGGGATTCATATCAAAATAGGAAAGATGAAAGAAACCAGAGAAGGCAAGCTGTACTTACTACACAATTTTGTTTGGCTGGCACTGGTTTTACATATACACATGCCAGAAAGAATATTACCCTCTCTTATAATGCTGATACTGCTTCCGTTCTTACTAAACACTTAAAACAAAAGTTTTAAATTCAAATAATAACTTTGAAATCTGAAATGACATGTTTTATTTAAACCACAAATCGAAAGGTTAAACAACATAGAGCATTCTATCTTTAGTGGCTTTAACATATTTGATAAAATAAGCCCCAAATATCAAAAGGCAATTTTTGCCATCTCTGAAGGATTTGGCAACTTATTAAGAATACATTTTAAATATTCTTAAAATACTAATTTCAAAAAAACAGATTAATAGACCTATACAAATATATACAAAGTAAGATTTAATAACAACATAATAGACTTTTTTCTTTTAGTAGCATAGAATATAGAATGTTTATTTATTTATCTATTTATTTATAGAATTATAATCTATGTGTTCTACCACCTGGTTTGTTCTAAATGACTATCTGTTTATAAACAATAGACAGGAGAAATATCATCTGACTTTACTGAACAGTTTCATTGTAAAAGTAGACATTACTGATATAAATGGAAGACCAGCCAGGTGTGGTGGCTCAAGCCTGGGAGGCCGTGGCAGGAGGATCAATTGAGCCCAGGAGTTCAAGCATACTACACATTATCCTGTCTTGCTCCATTATACTTTCAAACAAGTGATCATGATATAAAAATTAAATTTTAAAATATCTTATAAAAGTTCTAAGATTGTTGCCTCAAGGCAGATGAGAAATTAAGTTAATGATACACTTTAACTTCATTATTAAAAATTAATTACTTTAAAAAATATAAAACACTTCACAAATCTGTATGTCATCCTTGTGTGGGGGGCCATGCTAACATTCTCTGTATCATTTCAATTTTAGTATATGTGCTGCCAAAGCAGGCACTTAAATTACATTTTTATGTTTTATTTCTTTATACAACTGTTTGATTGTTTTTGTGACAAAGATGTCTTTAGAAAGTTTTTTTTTAAAGAAGGCTGGGTGCAATGGCTCACACCTGTAATCCCAGCACTTTGGGAGACCGAGATGGGAGGACTGCTTGAGTCCAAGAATTCGTGACTAGCCTGGGCAACACAGGAAGAACTCGTTTCTATAAAAAAATTTTTTTAAATTAGCTGGGCATGGTGTCATGCGCCTGTAGTACCAGCTACTTGGGAGGCTAAGGTTAGAGGATCACTTGAGCTCAGGAGTTTGAGGCTGTGGTGAGCCATGATCATGCCATTGTACTCCAGCCTGGGCAAGAAAAAAAACCTAGCTAAAAAAAGAAAAAAAAAATTTTAAAGATAGGCAATTTAAATAAATTCCCTAAGTTCAAAATACACTTGAATTATAATAAATTATTTAATAAATGGACTCCTCTCATATTTTATACCAAACCTATCATTGATTATTTTAAGTACCTACATTGATTAGATCCTTTACAACATGGATGGCTTTGCCCATGAAAGGTTAACGTTTTTGGTGGTTGGTCACATGCCTGTGATAAGCTAGGATGTTCTCGTCTGAAAACTTTGCCTGGTAAACTGCAGGTGTTTACAAAGTAACTGGGCACATCAGCCGATAAACACCACAGTGTGAGACACAGCCAAATTCACAGCCAACCTGGCTGTTATGAAATAAGAGCATACCCAAATCAAGGAAGTTATAAAAATAATTCAATAAGACAGTGTTATTTCCTCTTCTTCTTCGTGTGTTTCACCCGTGAGGAACAGAAACTAAGTCTTGTGCATACATTTCACCCTCTCAATTCCTATTTTCTTAAAAAGCGAGGGGCCAGCTGGAAGAAAAAAAGTCCAAAGGAAGGAAAACAGGCCAGAATGACTCATACACTGGCAAATACAGCTCTGAGCAGCACGGAAGGGAATGCTGTTCTGAGGAGTGAGGTAGAAAGGTTCCAAAAAAGGGCAGGAAAAATCTCTCAGGATGGTGAGCAGAGCCAGCCAGAGTCACCTTCTCTCTTCTTCATCAGACACGCAGGTGAGAGCGATCGACTGAGCGTCAGGAAACCCCAGCCCTGACTCTCACTCGATCTTGACCACTCCTGGCGTCTCAGATCCTCATCTGTGAAATGGGCCAATATCCACCCCTGCAGACTCCTGCTGAAAACTGTGCAAAGGACATTTCCGTGGTGCACTTTTTTTTTTAAAAGAAAAGTACAGAACAAACATAGTTCAAGACTATGATGTGATTCATTTCAAATTCTTGACAAGGTCTATTCACATACATTCATATGGCTGCTGCAGACATTTTCAAGGCTAGCTTTAAAAGTTAAAAGATGTGGGGGCTGGCTAACTAGAAACCATGAGCTCTATTTTTCTGAAATGGTTTTGATAAATTTAGTCAAAACCAGAAACATTTTACTTTCAAAATTTAAGGACACAGGGAATGAAAAATTTTAAATTCAGGTGGCATGTTCTTGTATTTAAAATAGCACTAGTTACCATGGGACATCGACCGGGCTGAACATTTTAATAAGTGAGAGAAAAATATCTTCTTTCTAATTATACAAATGAATGCATATTAGCCATTGTCTTTTCCCGTTTAGGACTTAAATAGCAATTTTCTTCTTGTTGGACGATTACTGTCCTACCTAGATGTAATTACCCTGTGATGTATTTCAGCGCTTGGTCATCAGATCCATCTAAAAAAAACAAAACAAAACAAAACAACAACAAAAAATCCAAAATTCATAGTATGGACATCTTGTCCACAAAACAAGCAAACAGATTTTAAAATGCTTTCATGTCTTAAAAACTAAAATACAATATTAGACCTGTTTGGAAGCTTTTCTTTCTGAAAAATTCTCCAATATATCTCATTTAAAAGTGACGTACTGACATTAGTTTGGATTCCAAACAGTATTTAAAGTGATTCTTTATATAAAATAATTTCTACATAAATCCTTACAAATGAAAGTACCTTAAAATCTCCCCTCCCCCCAAGGGCTTAAATTCTTTACTCTTACTCTACCCACCCCACCCCACACACCCCCTAGGACCCTGAGGAAGGTGATTGTTTTACATACCATCAGCAGATAGGTGAGCATGCCTCGAAAAGGCTTTATCTATTTCTAGAAAAGCCATGGTCAACACCGTTTCCAAATTCTTCTCTTTAGGAAGCAAATCCCTTTGTGGAGAGGAAAAAAGAGCCCTAAACAATCATTTTACAATAGGTTTCTCTCTTCACAGTCACTATCTAGCAGTCACAGTGGACCTCGTGCGTGATTTTTTTTTTTTTTTTTTAGTTGGGAGTCTCACTCTGTTACCCAGGCTGGAGTGCAATGGCACAATCACACCTCACTGCAGCCTTGACCTCCTGAGTTCAGGTGGTCCTTTTATCTCAGCCTCCCAAGTAGCTGGGACCACAGGTGTGCGCCACCAGGCCAGGAAAATTTTTTGAATTTTTGTAGAGATGAGGTCTTACTATGCTGTCTAGACTGGTGTCCAACTCCTGGGCTCAAGCAGTCTTCCTGCCTCAGCCTCCCAAGGTGGTGGGATTACCTGGTTTGCAATAAACTTTTTTTTTTTTTTGAGTTGGAGTCTCACTCAGTCGCCCAGACTGGAGTGCAGTGGCCGCTCCCGGCCACCGCAGCCTCGACCTGCTGGGCTCCGGCGATCCTTTCGCCTCAGCCTTCCAAGTAGCTGGAACTACAGGCATGTGCTACCACGCCCGGCTGATTTTTTGACTTATTGTAGAGATGAGGTCTCGCTGCCCAGGCGGGTCTCCAACCCGCAGGCTCAGGCAATCCACTCACCTCAGCCTCCCAAAGGTGCGGGATTACAGGCTGAGCCACCGAGCCCGGCTTGCAATAAACTTTTAAGGACACAATAATTAATTAAATAATTAATTATTTAAGTCTTTGTCCTTAAATAATTAATCCTCACTACCACAGCTCTGAAAGGTCAAGTGCTCCTTTATATGAAGAGTTATTTTATGAGGTAAAACAGGCATAAATCAACCAAAGAACATGTACAAATAAATACAAACCAGAAGACAAGAAATAGTCATATGGTCCTAACACTGTGACCTGTGTCCCCTCTTTTAATTCTAGTGGTAAAACGACCCTCAAAAATGCATAATAACTGGGGTAAATAAACTATTTAAAGAGCTCCAGAGGTTAAGTGCAGTGGCTCATGCCTATAATCCCAGAACTTTGGGAGGCCAAGGTGAGAGGATTGTCTGAGCTCAGGGGTTCAAGAGCAGCCTGGGCAACTTGGCGAGACCTCGTCTCTACAATAAATTCAAAAATTAGCCGGGCATGGTGGTGCGTGCCTGAAGTTCCAGCTACTTGGAAGGCTGAGGCGGAAGAATCGCTGGAGCCCCGCAGGTCGAGGCTGCGGTGGCCGTGAGCGTGCCGCTGCACTCCAGCCTAGGTGACAGAATGAGACTCCAACTCAAAAATAAAAATAAAAATAGCTCCAGAATACTAGCATTAAATGCATTTGCCCCATACGAATGGCAATCATCCGAAGGGATTTTCAGCGAGCCAAGTACCTAAAGCTGTTCATACCACTTGAAAGAGTCATTACTTTCTAAGTCACTGGAGAAGTAAAAAAGAAAAAGGGTAATTGCCATTTATTGCAGCACTTATATGTCCTGCAATGATGAAGTAAATGTCCCTCACAGGCCGTCTCACACCTTACCTATGTCACCTGAAATGATCACAGATCGCATTCTGTTGATTCTGGTCTGTGCTCTGCCAGGGAGCTTTTTATTTTTGTTTTGCTGTTGTTCGTTTGGTCTTTTGGTTGTTGTGTTTTGTTTTGTTCTGAGTTGGAGCCTCACTCTGTTGCTCAAGCTGGAGTGCAGTGGCACGGCCACCGCTGCCGCAGCCTCCACCTAGCGGGCTCAGGCGAGCCTTCCGCCTCAGCCTCCCGCGTGTCTGGGACCACAGACGCGCGCCCCCAGGCCCGGCTAATTTTGTGATTTATGGTAGAGAAGAGGTCTCGCCAAACTGCCCAGGCTGGTCGCGAACAGTCCTTCCGCCTCGGCCTCCCAGGGTGCTGGGAGGACAGGCGTGAGCCCCCGCGCCGGCCAGCTCGCCTCTTCGGCCCGGGGACCGTCCCGGTCACGAAGGGGCCGGGGCACCGCCGCTGGTGCGCTCAGGGTAACCTCGGCAGGCTGGGCCGGGGGAAAGGCACGCGCGGCCCGGCGCCGGCGAGCTACCTACAGGATGCAGCGCTCCATGTGCGTGTGGCAGAAGTCGGCGGCCGCGGGCCCGCCGTGCCCGTCGAACACCGCGAAGTACAGCACGTGCTCGGCCAGCTGCGCGAAGTCCAGGCGGTCCTCGTTCTCGCGGCGCCTGCCGATCTGCGAGGCGCAGCCCACGTTCCCCAGGCTGACCTTGGGGATCGGCTTGCCGTACTTGATGCTGGGCGGCAGCAGGATGGGCTCGTCGATGCGGTTGTCCCAGATGCCGAACGTGTCCCAGGTGGCCGGCCGCCCGCTCCCGTCGGGGTCGAACCGCGAGCACCGGGGCTCGGAGGTGGAGCCG
>NW_007247132.1:375128-396114 GCF_000164805.1 Carlito syrichta
CTGGTTCCCGCTGCCTCTCACCAGGGTGATCAGGGCGGCGGTGGACATCGCTCGGCTCCGCGGGGCTCAGGGTTGAGGGGGGCCAGCGGAACAGGAGCGGAGGGTCTTCAAGAAGTGATCCAACTGGGGGTGGGGGGAGAGACAGAGAGAGACTTCACCAGAAGATCCGAATGCAACTGATGATCATCCACTATCCCCCAAAACGACGGCCATAGACTTGACAGGAGGCATCCAACAGCCCACTTCTTAGAAGAGCGGGTCAGAAATGAACTGATTGTCCTGCCCCATTCGGTGTCTAAATTCTATACAGACTTGACAGTGAGCACATATATAGAACACGTACTTCTCAAACTTGAAACTGCAATCATGCAGTGATCTTGTAAAAATGCAGGTTCTGGCTGGGTGCGGAGGCTCATGCCCGTAATCCCAGCACTTTGGGAAGCCGAAGTGGGAGGATTGCTTGAGGCCAGGAGTTCGAAACTAGGTTGGGCAAAGCCAGTGAGACCTTGTCTCTTAAAAAGAGAAAAACACAGGCCGGGCGCAGTGGCTCAGCCTGTAATCCCAGCAGTTTGGGAGGCCGAGGCGAGAGGATTGCCTGAGCCTGCGGGTTCAAGACCAGCCTGGGCAACTTGGTGAGACCTCATCTCTACAATAAATCACAAAAGCTAGCTGAACGTGGTGGCGTGTGTCTGTAGTTCCAGGTATTCAGAAGGCTGAGGTGGAAGGATCACCTGAGCCCAGCAGATCAAGGCTGCGGTGGCCATCAATGTGCCACTGCACTCCAGCCTGGGAAACAAGAGTGAAACTCCAACTCAAAAATAAAAAAGAGAGAGAAAAATACAGATTCTGATTCAATTGGCATGGGGAGGGGGGAACCTGAGATTCTGCATTTTCTAACCAGAAATCCCTGGTGATACCAAAGCTTCTGATCCAAAGGCTACACTGAGTAACAAGAGCATAGACTACAGGTGTAAATAAACATTCTTCCCCTCATGAACTCCACTGCTCTGAAAAAAAGGTGAGTGAAGTAGTAATAATAACAACACACAGTCTTCTAAGAGAGACAGAAATCAAAGAACGAAATAACTGGGCAATAGAGTATTTATAATAATTCTGTATCCAACGAGTGGCCAGTTTTAGCAAAGACATAATCTGGGACCTAAGTTTTTTTTTTTTTAATTGGATTCCCACTCTGTTACCCAGGCTGTAGTGCAGTGGCACACTCATGGATGCTGCAGTCTTGGCCTGCTGGGCTCAGGCAATCCTTCCGCCTCAGCTTTCCGAGTAGCTGGAACCACAGACATGCGCCACCACACCCTGCTGATTTTTTGATTTATTGTAGAGATGAAGTCTTGCCATGTTGCTCAGGCTGGTTTCAAACCCCTGGGCTCAGGCATTCCTCTTACCTTCACCTCCCCAAATACTGGGTTTACAGACGTAAGCCACTGCGTCCGGTGGTGCCTACCTTTCAAGGTTTCTCAGCTTACTAAACCTTGCATCCTTTATTATCATGGCTCATGTAAACTGGTTCATGCCCACACTCCAACAGGTACACAGATAAGTTAGTTCAGATTCCCTCTGTGGTCATTACTCTCGCGTGGAGGGTGTGTGGGTGTGTGGTCTCAGGAATGGGGCAGCATGCGTTAGTGACAAGCATCTCTGACTCCGGAGCAAGTGATCTCTGCACTGACACTCTCGGCTGCAGGGGATCTATGCATTGACAAGGTCAGCTGCAGGGATCTATGCATCGATACTTTCAGCAGCAGGTAATCTATGCATTGACACAGCTGTGGAGATCTATGCATTGACACACCCAGCTGTTAGAGATCTATGCATTGACAACTGCAGGGAATCTATGCATTGAAACTCTTGGCTGCAGGAGATCTATGCACTGAGACTCACAGCTGTAGTGCATCTATTCATTGACAGCTGCAGGAGACCTATGCATTGACACAGCTGCAGAGGAAGCTATGCGTTGACACTCTCAGCTGCAGGGGATCTATGCATTGACACTCTCAGGGGCAGGATATCTATGCATTGACACTCACAACTGTAGTGATTTAATGCATGGACACTCTCAGTTGGAGGGAATCTAAGAATTAGCACTCACAGCTGAAGGAGATCTACACATCGACACACTCAGCTGCTGGGGGAATATATGCATTGACGTTTTCAGCTGTAGGGGATTTAATGAACTGACATTCTCAGCTGCAGGAGATCAATGCATTGACACAGCTGCAGATAAATCTATGCATTGACATTCAACTGCAGGGGATCTATGCATTGATGCTGTCAGCTGCAGGACATCTATGCATTAAAACTCACATCTGGCCTGGTGCAGAAGCTCATACCTGTAATCCCAGCACTTTGGGAGGTGGAGGCAAGAGGATTGCCTGAGCCCAGGAGTTCAAGACCAGCCTGGGCAACTTGGTAAGACCTTGTCTCTACAATAAATCAAAAGAAAAATTAGCCAGGCGTGGTGGCACGCATCTGTAATTCCAGCTACTTGGAAGGCTGAGATGGAGGGATCACCTGAGTCCAGCAAGTCAAGGCTGCGGTGGCTGTGAGTGTGCCACTGCACTCCAGCCTGGGTGACAGAGTGAGACTCTGACTCAAAGCAAAAACCAAAAAAACCTCACAGCTGTAGGTGATCTACGCATTGACATTCACAGCTGCAGGTAATTGATGCATCAACACTCAAAGCTGAAGGAGATCTATGCATTGACATATTCAGCTGCAGGGGATCTACACATTGCCACTCTCAGCTACAGATGACTGATGCACTAATATTCATAGGTGTAGGGGATATATGCATTGACATTCTCAACTGAAGTTGATCTATGCATTGACACTCATATCTGCAGGTGATCTACGTATTGACACGGCTGTAGGAGATCTATGCATTAAACTCACAGTTTCAGGTGATCTATGCATTGATACAGCTGCAGGTGTTGGATGCATTGACACTCAGCTGTAGGTGATTTATGCACTGACAATTACAGTTGCAGGTGATCTGGCAGTGACACAGATGCAGGGGATCTATGCATTGACACTCACAGCTCCAGGAGATAGAAGCATTGACATTCTCAACTCAGCTCTTCTTTTTCCCATTTCAGCAGCCCACCCACACTTGAGACTACACTTTTTTGAAACTATTACTCTACACCCCACTTTTGGACTCCACCCTAAAACTCAATCCTCCTCTCTCTTGGCAATTCAGGGTGTTTCCTAGGGGAAATTCCCACACCCCTACAGGAAGGGCTGTGTTTCTGGCAGTTTTCCAAATAAGGCTCTAAGCAGAAATTCATCTCCAAAGTACTTTGCTTTATTACTTTATGCGTTAAATACCAACTTTAAAGGATGACACAATGTTAAGATAAGGTTTGATAGTGGGAGTAGGCTGCATACAGGGGCTATATCATTCTCAAATGTATGTTTAATTTATTTTTCAATATAAGCCGATGTGATGGCTCATGTCAGTAATCTCAACATTTAGGGAGGCCAAGGTAGAAGGATCACTTGAGCCCAGGAGTTTGAGACAAGCCTGGGCAACTAGTAGACCCCTGACTCTACAAATAAAAAATTAAAAAGTCAGCCAGGTGTGGCCTCAACCTCCTGGGTTCAGGTGATCTTTCTGCTTCAGTCTCCCCAGCAGCTGGGATGACAGGCATGTGCCACTACTCCCATCTTTAAAAAATTTATTTAAAATAGGGATGAGGTCTCACTGTGTTACCCAGGCTGGTCTCAAACTCCTGGGTTCAAGCAATACTCTCACTTCAGCTTCCCAAAGTGCTGGGATTATAAGCATGAGCCACCAAGTCAAGCCCCCAAAAAATGTTTTAAATGATAAAATAGAATTGCATTTTCAGCAAAGAACAAATATTCACAGAAACATTTTTAAGAATGAGATAAAATGTAAATTGGACACAGTTTCCATAAGCCTGCATAGACTAAAATCAATCATCAACCTGGCCTCCTTCTTCTTGTATTATTGGATAATCATCTCAGAAACTAGGCAAACCAGTCACAGGAAAACATTTACTTTAAGGCATATTATTGGCAGAGATGAAATGTGACCCAGATATGTACACAGTTTATTTTAAAAAACAACAAAAAACTAGGTCAGCATCACTTAAGCAAACAGTCAGCATTAGTTAGAGATCCATCTCCTTTTCCACCTACAGTATGACTAAATCATACTAATCCCTTTCATATTCCCTAGGAAACAATTCAGAGGAGACCAGCATCACCAAGGTAAATAACAACTTTTTTTTTTTTTTTTGAGTTGAGTCTTACTCCTTCGCTCAGGCTGGAGTGCAGTGACACGCGTGCTCATGGCTACCCCAGGGTCGACCTGCTGGGCTCCGGCAATCCTTCCACCTCAGCCTTCCAAGTAGCGGGAACTACAGACGCATGGTACCATGCCCAGCTATTTTTTATTTTACTGTAGAGATGAGGGCTCGCCAAGTTGCCCAGGCTGGTCCCGAACCTCTAAGGCTCAGGCAATCCTCTCGCCTCAGCCTCCCAAAGTGCTGGGATTACAGGCATGAGCCACCACGCCCAGCTGGCAGGGGAGATTTATGTCACTCTTTCAAACCAAAATTAAGAGCACAGTGGCTCACACCTGTAATCTCAGCACTTTGGGAGGCTGAGGCAGGAGGATTGCTTAAGCCCAGGAGTTCAAGACTAGTCTGGGTAACATAGTAAGACCTTGTCTCTACAAAAAAGAAAAAAATTAGCCAGGCATGGTGGTATGTGCCTGTATTCCCAGCTACTTGGGAGGCTGAGGCAAGAGGATAACTTGAGCCCAGGAGGTTAAGGCTGCAGTGAGCCATGATTGCACTAGTGCACTACAGCCTGGGTGACAGAATGAAACACTGTCTCTTAAAAATGGGGAGGGGGGGAATTAAAACTGGTTTATTTTTATAAACCACTTTAACAATTCTATTCAATCTTTGACAATCAAGTCAAATTGAGTTAAACTGCTCTTAAATGTTGAAAGCAAGTTAAAAGAGCAGTTTATAGCCGGGTTCGGTGGCTCAGACTGTAATCCCGCGCCTTTGGGAGGCTGAGGTGAGTGGATTGCCTGAGCCCGTGGGTTCGAGACCCGCCTGGGCAGCGAGACCTCATCTCTACAATAAAACAAAAAATCAGCTGGGCGTGGTAGCGCATGCCTGCAATTCTGGCTACTCGGAAGGCTGAGGCGGAAGGATCGCCGGAGCCCAGCAGGTCGAGGCTGCGGTGGCCGGGAGCGGTCACTGCACTCCAGTCTGGGCGACCGAGTAAGACTCCAACTCAAAAAAAAAAAAAAAAAGGGCAGTTTATTGTTGTTATTTTAAGCACTCACCAAAATTACTCAGCAGTTCTAAAGATCAGTACTACCGAAACCTGCCTAGATGTTATCCCTCTAGAAAAAAATAATTTAAGTATTCTTACCTGGCCATTATAAAGTGGCACTTAGGTTTGTTGTTTTTTTTTGAGTTGGAGTCTTACTCTGTCGCCCAGGCTGGAGTACAGTGGCACGCTCAGAGCCACCCCAGCTTCCTGCTGGGCTCAGGTGATCTTTCTCACTCAGTCTTCCAAGTAGCTGGAACTACAGGCATACACCACCACACTTGGCTAATTTTTTTTTTCATTTATTGTAGAGATGAGGTCTTGCCAAGTTGCCCAGGCAGGTCTCGAACCCATGGGCTCAGGCAATCCTCTCACTTCAGCCTCCCAAAGTGCTGGGATTATAGGCATGAGCCACCATGCCCGGCCCACACAGGTATCTTTATATCAGTAACTTCCACAAGGAAAACACACAGCAACTTTTAATATTCTTAAACAAAAATATTTCTTTATCGACCTTTAAAAAACAGCCAATGCATCTCAATAAATTAAAATAGTATAGAAACTCCTAGAATGCATTTCAGCAAATTTGGACTTCAATACCTTCTTTATCAATGCCCTGCTAGGAGGAAGAGAAAGAAAATGTACTCATCTACCTGAGGGAAAACAGAAAACAACAACAACAAACAATAACAAAGCAACAAAACCCCAAAGGACTCCCCTTAGCTTTGATGTGAATATGTGTATGTTTAGTCGTGAATAGAGAAAGGACTATCAGAGCAGTGAAAAGTACTCATTCTAATTCCACAGAAATATTTAAAACATGTTAGTAAATACATGTGCACACAAGTCACAGACCATATCCCCAACCTGTAACTTTATCCTGTATTTAAGAAGAATATTCCTTCACATTCTGTATTATGTCATCGGCCCCTCTCCCTTGTTCTTTCCTCTTCTCTAAAGATTCCAGTCAAGGGAGGTGCCCGTGTGATCCGCAGCAAGTGACAAAGTTTACAAGAAAAGATCACTGGGGAGAATTCACTACTCAAAGGTCTTAGCTAAGGTATTTTATGACACAGTGGTACATAGATCTTCACCGTTTCTGCCCGCGTCACAGACTCATACATACACGCAGTGCTCTTCTGCCAGCCATGAAAGCCTAACTAGAATATCCCAGACCATTACTGTTTTTCAAGCCATTATAATCTGTCACTTTAGTCGCCCGTTCTGAAGCCAAAGCACAACTTCAATTCTTTCCTCCGCACTGGCGAAGGGTGCAAGGAACCCGTGAGGCCTTGCTGCACTTTAATAGCTTGAGGCTCCGAAAGGCCAGTGCAGCTTGAGAGACCCCAATCCCCGGGCTGTTTCCACCTGGGGCCTTGTCTTTGTCGCCTCCTATGAATTCTCTAGTCTATCGAAAGCAGCTGCTAAAAGAGACATCATCAGTCACAAGGCCTGGAGATGACAGCGCTCTCCCGGTAAAGGAAAAGCCAAGTCCTCAGAACAAAACCAGCCAGGACTACCAGTCTCCTGAAAGCTCACCTCTGCACATCCTGGGCTCGGTTCGCTGGCCGTGATAGACGAGTGGCCAGTGTGACATGCGACGGGAAGAACACCCCGCCGCCCGCGCGCAGCCTTGCAGATGGCTGGGCTTCCCAGCACCTTCCGCCACCCGGTCTCCGCCTCCCACACTCCCTCGGGGGGCACAGAGCCCGGCGTCGCCACGTCTCCCTCTCGCGGGCGGCGACGCGGCGCCGACCCCTGACGCATCCTCGTGCCGGAGCCCCTCGCGACGGGGAAGAGCCGGCGGCCGCCCCTCGCCTCCTTTCTGGGGCCTCCGAGCCCGGCCATCCAACCCGCCCCGCTGGCGCTGCGCACGCTTCCAGCCTGCGGTCAAGTGCAAGGCCGAGCGCTGTTCGCGCAGGGAAGGCCCGCCGCCGGCTGCCCGCGGTCCGCGGCCCGGCAGGGTGGGCCCCGCCCCGACGACCGGGAGGAAAGAGCGCACTGAGAACCCAGGAAGACCGACCGCGGGGCTCGGGTTTGCACCGCGTAGGCGGGGGCACTTGAACCTGCACCTCCCCTTCGCCTTCCCGGGAAGCCTCCTGCGTTTCCTCTCCATTCCCGGGGCTGCCGAGAAATGACATTACAAAAGGTTAACAGAAATAAATGAGCTGCACTCTCTATTCTCTTACCTCCTGATGGCCAGGTCCCTAAAAAATTTTAAATTAGCTAACGGAGGGAGGGGGAGAGGCTTTCTTGGTGGGTAAAGAAGATTGCCTTCCCCGCTGTCTCGGATCCCCGGAGCTGGCAGTGCAGGCGGCCACAGCCTCGTCTGCTGGAAATTCTCGACAATTTTTCTCCGGCAGCAGGCCAGATGGGGGGGGGGGTCCTATCCCCGCTGACTGACGGCAGCTCCGGCCAATCGGCGCTCGACGAGGGCCCTCGATCGCAGCCAATCACAGATCCCTATGGGAACGAGCCTCCCCGCAACTAAGATTTGACTTCTCAGGCTACCAGCGGGGCATGGCAGAGCGACGTCAACTCGAGCCAATAGAGACCCGCGGTGGCGCCCCGCCTCCCTGAGGTTGGAGCCTCGACCAAAGAGAGGGTGCGCTTGGGCGGTGGGCGGGAACACGAGTTGATACCTCTTCAGCGGGTGGAGCGGGGAGAGGTGGGGCTTTGGACAGGGGGCGGTGGTTGTGACAGCTAGGAACCAAGAATCGAATGCCAACCAATACTGTCTAGGCAGAGCGCTCGAAAGGCATCTGGTTTCATTACTACTTCTTTGAAACATTCACGGTGTAGTATTCTTCGTGGCTGAACAGGCATCTTGTGATCCCTTGGGAATATCGATTAATTCATTCACTGAGTATTTCTATGTTGACTAAAGGACGTCTTGCATGCCAGGCACTTGCTAGGCTATGGGGTGCACTCCTGACTCAGACATAGTTGTCCTCACCGATTTGCAATCTCACAAGGAAGAAGAGGGAGGAAACCAACATGTAAACAAGCACATACAACAGCAATCATATCAAGGAAGGAAATAGACAAAGTGTGGCTATAGAGAATAATGGGGGATTGACTTAGATAGGGTTGTTTTATGAGACCATTATCAGAAGGCAGTTAACCTGGGTTAGCCATTCAGTCATGAAACCAGTAATGAATTGTTCTGGGCAGAGAGGACAGCAGACAAAGGTCCTGAAGTGGGACAGCCTGGCATTTTGGAAGAACAGAAAGAAAGCTAACGTGACTCTAGCACAGTGAGGGAGGGGGAGAACAGCATGATGTGAAACCAGCGAGGGATTTGAAGTAGAGGAGTGAAAGCATCTGGTTTAGATTTAATATGTAGAGAACAGTTTTGTTTTTTTTTTAAAGCTATCGGGAAACTGGGAGATTATGGTAGGTGAAATTTAAGGTGGGAGACAATATGGATGAAACTATGGTGAAATGACTGAAGACAGAGAGATTAGGGATTTTAGAGGTAATGATTAACTTGTTTTGACTTTTTAAGTGTTCTGGTTCAGGGACAACTGTTCTGAATCCAGTGCATTTGAGGCAAGTTAGCTAATACAGAGTAGGCATAAACAGATAATTTTCTTGTAGGTAGGCTTTAGGAAGCATTCAGACATTTTTCTTATTGTATTTTTACAGCAGGCCAGGTTGAAATGTGAACTCACCAGCCCAGATGTAAGAATAGGACAGCCCAACATTTCAGTCATGTTTAGCATAATAATCACTAAGAATCTTTCAGGTTCCTTGTAGAAGGTGGAAGGCTGAATACCATCCCTTAACTTACCAAATCCATAGGAATGCCAATAAGATCATCTTTTAGCTCATGAACTTGTGCATTGAAAAAGTCTGGCAGGTCTCCTATAAAGACATAATATGTGTTTTGAAAAATTTTGCTGGCCACTCTGAAAATCATTCCAGCGTCAAGTCAAAGAGTTTGCACCATACCATACCTGGCAACACATTTAGTAATCTGATTAGAGAGTGATCCTCACATTGATGGCTCACAGATTCTAGTAATGACCTTGAGGAGCTTCTTTTCTTTATTTCTTTCCTTCCTTCCTTCCTTCCTTCCTTCCTTCCTTCCTTCCTTCCTTCCTTCCTTCTCTCTCTCTCTCTCTTTCTTTGAGTCAGAGTCTCATTCTGTCACCCAGCCTGGAGTGCTGGAGTGCAATGTCATGATCACAGTCCGGACCTCCTGGGCTCAGTCAATTTTTCCACCTCAGCCTCCATATGTGTACCATCATGCCCGACTAATTTTTGGATTTTTTATTTATTTACTTATTTTTTATTTTTTGAGTTGGAGTCTCACTCTGTCACCCAGACTGGAATGCAATGGCCACTCCCGGCCACTGCAGCCTCGACCTGCTGGGCTCCAGTGATCCTGCCACCTCAGTCTTCCAAGTAGCTGGAACTACAGGCACACGCTACCACAGCCAGCTAATTTTTTATTTATTGTAGAGATGAGGGCTCATCAGGTTGCCCAGGCGGGTCTCGAACCCGCGGGCTCAGGCAATCCACGGCCTCCCAAAGTACTGGGATTACAGGCTGAGCCACCGAGCCCGGCCAATTTTGTTATTTTTTAAATTTGCAGAGAGGAGATCTTACTATGTTGTCCAGGCTAATGTCAAACTTCTGGGCTCAAGCCATACTCTTGCCTCAGTCTCCCAAAGTGCTATGATTTCAAGCGTGAGCCACTGCATCTGACCATAGAAATTCATTCTTCTGATGGACATTAGAGCCGTTTGCAATTTGGAGCTACTAGACAGTGCTACTGTGAACATTCTAGTACATATCTTTTGGTGATGTCCTTTCTTTTGATGGAACATTTTGGTAGCTGGATTACAATTTTTTTTTTGAGTCAGAGTTTCACTCTGTCACTCAGACTGGAGTGCAGTGGCACGCTCACAGTCATCACAACCTCGACATGCCGGGCTCAGGTGATCCTTGCATCTCAGTCTTCCACATAGCTGGAACCACAGGCATGCACCACCATACCCAACTAGTTTTTGGTTTATTGTAGAGACAAAATCTCGCTATGTTGCTCAGGCTGGTCTCAAACCCCTGAGCTCAGGCAATCTTCTCACTTCTGCCTCCCAAGGCGCTTGAATTACAGGAGTGAGCCACCGCACACAGCTGAGTTACAATTAAGTTTTTAAAATATCTGTTTATCAATACTGAAACCACCTTTGTAAAATTAAGAAAAGCTCACAGGGTTAGAGTTGCAATAGGGACCTGAATTCTGTTATGTTCTAAAGCCCAGGGGAGAGGGGAAAGCTGCCCACAAGACTGATGAGCTTCTTTTCTTTTCTTTTTTTGAGACTAGGTCTCTCTGTCATCCAGGCTGGAGTGCAGTGGCATGATCATGGCTCACTGACCTCCTGGGTTCAATTGATCCTCCCACCTCAGCTTCTCAAATGCTGGGATTACAGGCATGCCCCACCATGCCCTGCTGAGTTTACTTTCTCTGAGAGAACAATGAATCCTTAAGTCAGGCTGAGCTTCTTGATGGCATTCATAACGTTGATGGACCAAAGGCTGTGACCAGGTTTGATCGCTGGCAATTCTTTCTCCTTCACATCCCTCATTGTTCACAAGATTTGTAACTTCCCCAATCATTCCTATAGAGGACATAAGCCTAAAACTTGTCTCTGGGATATATTTCAGACCTTGCCTTCTCATGGACCCACAGACCCCACCCCAACCATGAGCCCCAACCAAGGAACTAACTTAACTGACCCTGCTACCCCATTCAGGAGCTGACTCAGCGTGCATGAAGACAGTCTCCACATCTCTACAATTCATACCCCTCCAATTAGCGGTCCCAATTCCCTAACCCCCTGCTGCCAAGTTATCCTCAAAACCCTAGACCCTGAGTTCTCAGAGAGGAGGATTTGAGCAATATCCCCTGTCCTCTCACTCGTTTGCCCTGCAATTATTATCAAACTCTTTTTCTATTGTGACAACTGCTGTGTCAGTATATTGGCTTTTCTGTGCAGTGAGCATAAAAGCCTAGGAGGCTGTCATAATAGTGTAGTACCATGGACTGCAACATCTCAAGCATTTGGACCAAAATGTGGTGCAGATAATAAAGGACTTTGCTTTCATATACATGAACATTTTAGGCTAAGCATGCAGGCTCATGCCTCTAATCTCAGCAGTTTGGGAGACCAAGGCAGGAAGACTACTTGAGATCAGGAGTTCGGGACCAGCCTGGGCAACATAGCAAGACTCCGGCTCTACAAATAATTAAAAAAATAGATGGGCATGGTGGCACACACCTGTAGTCCCAGCTATTCAGGAGGCTGAGGTGGAAAGGTCGCCTGAGTCCAGGAGATTGGGGATGCAATGAGCTGTAATCATGCCACTGCACTCCAGGCTAGGCAACGGAGTCAGGTCCCACCTAAAATATTAAATAAACATAAAAATTTGGGGCAACAACAAGGAAGTGTTGGTGTGGGAAACTTTAAGCTTGGAAGTATAAAACTATTTTGAATTCTCCTTGGAGCTTTGACCTTTCTTATAAGCACTTGCAAGCAGCATGCCCAGCATCTGAGAGCATCATGACTTTGCCACCTCCTTTTATGATAAAAGACTGTAATTCACAGTCATATGATGAGCAAAGCCAGTGAGACTGTCCTGAAGAATGCCTTTGATACTAATACAGTCCTTGGAGTCACCTTTGGAGACCTCAACACCTCACCATAGCTCATTAAGGATAAAGCTAGCAGTTTACTTCTTTTGAATTATATACTTCTGGTTCCTGAATCTTTAAATTATAGTTCAATATACTGCAAAAAGAACTCCCTGCATGAGCTCACTTGGCTTGACAAATCACTGCATGATGTCCTAAAGATTCAAGTGGATACAGAACTCCATACCTCCATTAAGTTGAGTTCCTTCTTCCTTCAGTCTGTATTTTATTTTATTTATGTGTTTCTTTTTAGAGATGGGGTCTGGCTATGTTGCCCAAGCTGTAGTGTAATCACTTTTTTTTTTGAGTTGGAGTCTCACTCTGTCACCCAGACTGGAGTGCAGTGGCACGCTCATAGTCACCCCAGCATCAATTTGCTGGGATCAGATGATCCTTCTGCCTCAGCCTTCCAAGTAGCCAGAACTATAGGCATGTACTACCAGCCTAGCTAATTTTTTATTTATTGTAGAGACGAGGTCTAGCCAAGTTGCCTGTGGGTCTTGAACCCGTGGGCTCAGGGGATCCTCTCGCCCCAGCTTCCCAAAGTGCTGGGATTACAGGCTGAACCACCAAGCCCGGGCATCAGTGTATATTTTAAAGAATTAACCTCTTTGCTGAAAACCAGTGGCTATTGGGCTTTGGATGGGGAGGCAGTTGGGGTCTTATAAAATGAAAAGGGCCTATGGGTCTTGAATGGGTCATTTGAAATTGATACTAATAAACCACCAGAATTCTCCTATTTTTCCTGATTGGTTATCAATCCTTCTGGGGACCAAATGCTGTACAATAATGAATTGATACTTTTATTAATTTGTTTCCCTACTGCTTATATAACTACAAAATTATTAGTATTAACTAATGAATAATTTATTACTAAAAAATTAGAGATGGCTATTTTTGTATAATCAGAATCAGCAATTTTCTAGGTAAGTATATGTAGGCTATTTTTGGCCTCATGCCTAAAATATGAGTCTGGGAAACTAGGATCTATTTTTCCACAATTCAGGCTGTTCTGTCCTGGATTGTTAGCCCAGATGTCCCTTCTCTGTCACCAGGATAATTGCCAAAACACTGACATAAAGAATTTTTAAACCTTGTCTTTGGACCCAATTTAAACTTGAAGGAATTATTTCATTCTATTTCAATTTTTTAAATTTTAGAGATGGGATCATGGCTCTCTTGCCCAGGCCGGAGTGCAGTGGTGCAGTCACAGCTCACTGAAGCATCAAACTCCTGGGCTTAAGCAATCCTCCCACCTCAGTCTCCCAAGTAACTGGGACTATAGGCACATGCCACCATGCGCAGCTAATTATTTTTTTAGAGACAGATTCTTGCTATGCTGCACAGGCTAGTCTCGAACTCCTAGTCTCAAGCAACCCTCCTACCTCTACCTTTCAAAGTGCCAGGATTACAGGCATGAGCCATGCAGCATTATTTTATTTTAACATATGGTTGTCGCTTCCTCCACACCTTGTATAATTTACCTCCGCAAATTTGGAAGAAATAAACTTCAACCAGGATCAGTGGTACAAAGACCTGAATTCTCTTTCCATTTTCCCCTCTGACTATTTGACTATGATTCATTTTATCTGACCTTACTCAAGTCTTTAATTTCACTAGGCATCAGTTTCTCATCAGAGCTGTTGTGAGGACAATTGTATTTGGTAAATGTATTTTGAAAGAAAGATTATAAACTTGACTGTGTTTTGTTATTTAAATCATAGAAGCTCAAAATCAAGGATAAAAACAGTTGATAGTCATTATTAGCCCTGTTTGCCAAATATTTCCTGCTCTCCACCACCCAGGCAATTCCTGTAGGTAAAACCAGTGGACGGCAGGCACCTGTCCTAGTTCTGGTCAATGAATTGAGAGTGGAGGTGACAGAGTCATTTTTGAGTGTGAGCATTAATGTCCCTATGCAAGACCCTCAAGCCTCACTTTTCTTTGCTGTTGCAACCAACAACATTCCCCTTAATGGCTGCTCCTTCAATCTGGGTCCCAGAACGACTATGAAGAAGACAATCTCACTGCCAGACTATGATGGCTATGGAGCACGAGCCAGAAACAGGCCTTTGTTGTTTTAAGACATTGATAATTTGATGTTGTTTGTTACTGCATATTTTATTATTTTTTCAAATATATTTTTTGTAGAGACAAAGTCTCACTATGTTTCCCAGGCTGGTCTCTAACTCCTAAGCTCAAGTGATCCTCCAGTCTTAGCCTCCCAAAGTGCTAGAATTACAGGCATGAGCCACCACACCTGGCCGGCTACTGCATCTTAACTTCACTTAGTCCGTCACAATGGATACAGATATTAGCTCTAACTTAAAATCATTTGCTTGAATTTTTCTTGGGAAATTTTAGCCTAAGAGAAATTTTCGTTCATTTATTCAATACATATTCATGAGGCCCATACTGTATGCCCTATGTTAGGCTCTGAGAGGTTTATGGTAAAAAAAGAACAATGTACATATGGTCTCTGTTTTCATTAAAATTGGGGAAGGGCAGAGGGAGACCGTAGGTATGTGTCTAAGGAATTAATGCTACAGTTGGAAAAGTGAAGTGTTATTATTCAGTTGTTGCTGGATTTTGTTTTGTTTGTTTTGTTTTTGAGTCGGAGTCTTACTCTGTGGCCAAGGCTGGAATGCAGGGGCCCCGCCTCAGCCTCCTGAGTAGCTGGGACTACAGGCTTGTGTCCCCATGCCCAGATGATTTTTTTATTTTATGTAGAGATGAGGTCTTACTATGTTGCCCAGACTGGTCTTGCACTCCTGGGCTCAGGCAACCCTTTCGCCTTGGCCTCTCAAAGTGCTAGGATTACAGGCCTGAGCCACCGCGCCTGGCCTCAGTTGTGCATATTATACAAAGCTACCAAGAAAGCACAAAGAAAGAGAAAGCAAATTTCTAACTCCTGAGAAGTATCTAGTTACCTGAGCCTAAAGGGCTCCTACGTTGCTTTTGCCCAGTGTGGTTCCTCAGGCAAGTAACTAACGTCCCTGATGCCTCTGATTCATCGTCTGTAAAACAGCACTAAACATAACCTGCTCTGGCTGACCGACATCATTACTGCAAGAATTCAATTAGGGAGGGAACATAAGTATCCCATAAAAATAAGCAGTGTCATTATTCTTTGAAGATTTTACAATGCATTGAAGAAACTTGTAAATATGCAGCTAAAAAAAGAGAGAGAGAGAGAGAGAACACTTGGAAACCCCATAAAGCAACATAGAAACACATTTAAATTCTTATTGTATTCTGCTAGTGAGGCAGGGTAGCTAGCACAGGTTAGACATAGAGAGAGACATTTCCCATAGGTAGGTTTTAGAAAGTGTTCAGACATTTTTAAAATTACATTTTACCAAAGGCCAGGTTGGCAGTCTGCCCCACCCTCTTGGCAAATCAAATGAAAGCTCCATCAGATGCAAGACTAGGACTGCCCAACCTTTCAATTCTTGGATTAGTATAATTATCTCTAAGAAAGCTTCAGGTTCCCTGTTGAAGGCGTTAGACCAAAGACCACCTCTTAACTGACCAAAGCCATAGAAGTTATAATAAGACCACCTTTTAGCTAAGGAACTTGTGGATTGGAGACGTCAGACAGGTCTCCCACAAAAGACAATGTGGTCAGGAAAGGCCACCCTTCCCCTTCTCTCCTCCTATCAGGAACCCAGAGATGTTAATCTCCAGAGTGGTGGTCTTTAGGCCTCACCTTCTTTAGCATATCAATCCTTGTGAAGGTATATCAGGTTTATTGTAAAGAGCAAAGGGGCGGTTTCTTTTGCTGTGCCAGCTCTGCCATGTCACAAGCATGCCATGCCATGCTGTCTTTTCTCTTCTTTCTCTAAGAAACCTTATTTGAAATCTTTGCTAGCCACTCTAAAATTCATTTTAGAAATGTGCCAAAGAAACCACGGGTTTTGTGCCTCACTTCACCTGGCATAACTAGCAGTGGGAAATGGGCCGAATGACACGGTGAAAATTATACCTTCAATAATCTAAAACTTACTTGTATGTAGACCACTTGTCTACCCAATCCTGGCTTGTACCCCACATCTTTAAAATAAAAATAATTTTAAAAAATAACAATAATGATCATCTCAGACTCAGTGTGTATTGCCAGGTAGTGTTTGATAATGCATTGTTATTAGGCTGTGGCTGAAATGGGTCAAAATTTTCCTACAATCCTCATAAACAGTATTCAAGAAATATACTTCTTGCTAGTGGAATGAAGTGCATGTATAAATAAGTCATTTTATGTGAGTGGATGACAACAGAAAAATGTACACAGTATTAGGAAAAACAGTCATTGTCTTTGAAATCTGTGGTGTTAGACACGTGTGTGCTTATAATCTGTTGGAAATTATATCTAACTTTCTCTGCCCATTGCTCTCTTCTGGGTCTCTTTTAGAGTTTGAGATCTCAAGGTAACACTGGAAGAGCTGATGAAAGGCATGTTTGTCACTGGTTGTCAAGCAACCAACCACATGAGTAACTGGCAAGTACCAGTTTTGTACAGAGTGGGTGTAGATGCTAGTCTGCTTTCCTATTGGTCAGCTTATCCTCCAATGGTGGGAAAGAAAGTATTATTTGTCCAGCGAATTAGCATACTCTGGGAAAGAAACCAACTGTGTTTCTTTCTCTAGCCGTGTCAAATATAAACTTTAAAGCCAGGGTTCATTTTATAAATTATTTTGGCTTTGGGTGATCTAGATTTTGTATACAAAAACATTCCAGAAAAAGTTTTAAAATTTAAATAACCTAACAGCACATAATGGAAATGCTATAAGAAGTATGCAAGATAATTAAATCTATTGTCTTGAAGACATTTAATATAAAGACAATAAGAGTCCACATTCCTACTCCCATGCTGAAACCAGGAAAGACTTTGCCCAGGTCACAAAGGACTACAAAAAATGGTGTTCCTCACTCTCACCCCACCTTTTCCTAGACCAGAGGAAGAGGCAGAAAACTGGAACCTGGGAACAGGGCAGAGTTGCTGCAAAGGACTGTAAAGCGAGAGAGAGGGACATTAGCTGCCCACATCAGATGCTTACTCTCTTCTGGCAATCAACTGCATACGCTGCATACACAGCTACATAGAATCCTCTACCTGTTCTCTCTCTCCCTGACTTCTCCTTCCTCCTAACTTATCCTATACCCATTGTTATTTTTTTCATCTTATAATATTGTTGGCTGGGCTCAGTGGTGCATGCCTGTGATCCAGCACTTTGGAGAGATTGCCTGAGACCAGGAGTTCAAAACCAGCCTGGGCAACTTGGCGAGACCTCATCTTTACAATAAATAAAAAAATTAGCCAGGTGTGGTTGTGTGTCTGTAGTTCTGGCTACTTGGAAGGTTGAGGCAGAAGGATAACTTGAGGTAGAGGATGTGGTGGCTGTGAGCATGCCACTGCACTCAACAGAATGAAACTCTGAGTAAAAAAAAAAAAATCTACCAGACGTTAATTTTTACAGAAACCTTACATATGATCACAATAGCCCTTTTTTCATTTGTTTGTTTTTTGTTTGTTTTTGTTTGTTTGTCTGAGTCAGAGTCTCACTTGGTTGCCCAGGGTAGGGTGCAGTGGCACAATCACAGCTCACCACAGCCTCGACCTCCTGGGCTCAGGCGATCCTTCTGCCTCAGTCTCTCGAGTAGCTGAGATCACAGGTGTGCACCACCATGCCCAGCTAATTTCTTTATTATTTTTTGTAGAGACGAGGTCTTGCCATGTTATCCAGGCTGGTGTTGAACTCCTGGGCTGAAGTGAGCTTCCCAACTTAGCCTCCTGAAGTGCTGGGATTATAGATGTGAGCCACTGCCCCAGACCTCACCTGATTATTTTTACATGGCTGCTTTTAAAAATTCTTTTTCTTCTCTTACTTCAAGCCCAAGAAGAATAAGGGTCACGGATAACAGGAGGGTGAGAAATCAGGGGTTTATTAAGACAGAAAAGTTCCCAAGCAGGAGGAGGCCTGAAACAGAGTTGCCCTTAAAAATTCTTAATCCCTGGAAGTCTGTGTCTACCTGCCTTTCTCTGTCAGGTTTTTCTTCATCTTACCACTGGTCTCCTTGATGTACATTTAAATGTTCCTTTTTTTTTGAGTTGGAGTCTTACTCCTTTGCCCAGGCTGGAGTGCAGTGGCATGCACACTCAAGACCAGCCTGGGCAACTTGGTGAGATCTCGTCTCTACAATAAATTTAAAAAAATTAGCCAGGCATGGTGGCATGCACTTGTAGTCAGTCACCTGAGCCCAGCAGGTTGTGGCTGCAGTGGCCATGAGCATGCCACTGCACTCCAGCCTGGGCGACAGAGTGAGACTCCAACACACAAACAAAACAAAACAAAATAAGATTTGATGAGCTCCCAAGTTGCTGAACACGTGGAACTGCTGGGAGGATGGTTCACCCAGAGAGAGCAGGAAAGCACGCACTCCCCTCCATCCCTTGCCCTACCCAACTCTCCATCTGGCTGTTCATCTGCATCCTTTGTAATATTCTTTATAATAACCCAGTAAACATAAAAAGTGCATCCCCAAGTTCTGTGAGTTATCTCAGCAAATTAGTTGAACCCAAAGTGAGGGTAGAAACCACAATTTATAGCCCATTTGTCAGAAGTATAGCTGACGATCTATTACTTGGATTGGTGTCAGAGGTGGGGCACAATCTTATGGGAATGAGCTCTTTTTTTTTTCTGAGTCAAGATCTCACCCTGTTGCCTATGCTAGAATGCAATGGCACGATCAGGTTCACCACAACCTCAAACTTCTGGGCTCAAGAGATCCTCCCTTCTCAGCCTCCACAGTAGCTCAACAGCTCATACTACAGGCATGCACCACCACAACTGGTTAATTTTTACATTTTTTGTAGAGATGAGGGTCTCTCCATGTTGCGCAGACTGGCCTCAAACTTCTGGGCTCAAGAAATTCTTCCACTTTTTTCCCCCAAAGTGCTGGAATTACAGGCTTGAGTTACCACAACCAGTAGAATGAGCTCTTAACCTATAGGGTCTGACACTATCTCCAGGTGGATAGGACACCCAGCTGGTGTTCACTGGAGAATTGCTTGGTATGTGAAGAAATAACCTCACTCATCTGATCATGGAAGTTGTTTATCTTGAATATGTTAGTACAAAGAAAAAACTTTTTTTCCCCACCATTTTCCTGAGTGTGGTCACGGATGTGGAGAAATTGAAACCTTCATTCATTGCTGGTGAGAATACAAAATGGTGCATCCACCATGGAAAACAGTTGGCAATTGCACAAAACATTACACAGAGTAACTGCGTGACCCAGCAGTTCCCAGGTACATACCCAAGAAAAAGCTTTTTACTTATTGTTTGAGTCAGAGTCTCATTCTGTTGCCCAGCCTGGAATGCAGTGGCACGATCATGACTCACTGAAGCCTTGATCTTCTCAGCTCAGGCGATCCTTCTGCCTCTGCCTCTGCCTCTTGAGTAACTGGAACTAGGGGAGCATACCACCACACCCGGCTGATAGTTTCCTTTTTTGTAGAGACAAGGTTTCACTATGCTGGTTGGGTTGGTCTTGAACTCCTGGGCTCAAGCAATCCCTACTGCCTCAGCTTCCCAAAGTGCTGGGATTACAGTCATGAGCCATGATGCCTGGCCATACCAAGAGAAATTAAAACATATATCTACACAAGAACATGTATAGGCAGCCCTATGTTTCCTTGGTTCCACATCTGTGAATTCAACCTAATAAAAAGATACAACAGTATTTTAAAAACAATAAAAAGTAACAATATTCCTAAAGGCTGTGGAGCATGAAAAAAAATCACAATACAACAACACATAATACAAATTTTAAAACACAGCATAACTTTGGGAGGCCGATATGAGAGGATTGCCTGAGCCTGCGGGTTCGAGACCAGCCTGGGAAACTTGATGAGATCTCGTCTCTACAATGCATTTTTTAAAAAATTAAATAAAATAAGCCAGGCGTGGTAGCACATGCCTGTAGTTCCAGCTACTTGGAAGGGGGAGGTGGAAGGATCACTTAAACCCGGCAGGTGGAGGCTGTAGTGGCTGTGAGCATGCCATTGTACTCTAGCCTGGGCTGCAGAGTAAGACTGTAATTCAAAAACACAAAAACAAGCAAACAAAAAACCCCACAGTATAACAGCAATTTACATAGCATTTGCCTGGCATTAGGTATTATAAGTAATCTAGGGATGATTTAGAGTATACAGGAGGCTGTATGCAAATACTAAGAGACCTGAGCAACCTCAGATATTGGTGTCCAACGTGGTCCTAGAGCCCACCCTCCATGGATACTGAGGGGGCAACTGTACATAGCTCTACACAGCAGTGTTATCCATAATAGCCCAAAATCAGAAACTCAACTCAAATGTCCATCCACTGATGAATGGAGAAAGAAAATGTGATACTGCTGAGTGCAGTGGCTCACACCAGTAATTCTATCACTTTGGGAGGCCAAGGAGGGAGGATCACTTGATCCCAGGAGTTCAAGATCAACCTAGAGGACATAGCGAGACATTGTTTCTTTTTTGTGTGTGTGTATGTGTGTCGGAGTCTCACTCTGTTGCCCAGGCTGGAGTGCAGTGGCACACTTATGGCCACCACAGCCTTGATCTGCTGGGTTCAGGCTATCCTTCCGCCTCAGCCTAACCTTCCAAGTAGGTGGAACCACAGGCATGTGCCACCAAGACCGGCTAATTTTTTGATTTATTATAGAGATGAGGTCTCGCCATGCTGCTCAGACTGATCTCAAACCCCTGAGTCAGGCAATCTTCTTGCCTCTGCCTCCCAAAATGCTGGGATTATAGGCATGAGCCACTGCACCAGACTAAGACCTTGGTTCTTAAAAACAAAACAAAAAGCAAAAATATTTTTTAAAAAAGAAAATGTGTAGCCGGGCTCGGTGGTTCAGCCTGTAATCCCGTGCCTTGGGAGGCTGAGGTGAGTGGAT
>NW_007247132.1:396177-442435 GCF_000164805.1 Carlito syrichta
TACAATAAATCAAAAAATTAGCCGGGTGTGGTAGTGCGCGCCTGTAGTTCCAGCTACTCCGAAGGCTGAGGAGGAAGGATCGCCGGAACCCAGCATGTAGAGGCTGCGGTGGCCGGGAGCGTGCCACTGCACTCCAGTCTGGACGACAGAGTGAGACTCCAACTCAAAAAAAAAAAATAAAGAAAGAAAGAAAGAAAATGTGGTGCTTTCGTACAATAGAATGTTAGTCAGCAGCAAAGAGGAATGAAATACTTATACATCTATGACATGGATGAACTTGAAAACATTATACAAAGAAGCCAGCCTCAACCGCTTAGTGTGTGATTCCATTGACGTGAAATGTTCAGAACATGAACATCTGTGGAGACAGAAGGGAGATTCATGGCTGCCTGGGGCTGGGGATGTAGGATTGGGGAGGAATGGGAAGTGAATGCTAATAAGCACAGAGCTTTTGGGGGGGTGATGAAAATGTTCAGAGTCGATTGTGGTGACAGTTGCCCAAGTCTGTGACTATGTTAAAAACCCTTTCAGTGGGTGAATTACACGGTAGATGAATTATGTCCCAATAAAGCTGTGGAGAAGCAAGATAGGCCTAGTCTAGACAGCAAGTGAATAAGAGGAACCTGAGACAACAGGAAGAACCTGTCCCTTCTTGGGGCATCCACTTTGCTGTGAGTTAGTCACTTAATATAAATATGAATCCCTTGTCAACAGGGAAAAGCAAACAAAAGCATTGATAAGACTATTGTGTCACAACTTTCAGGCTGGCAAAAAGTCAGAAATTTGCATAATGCCAAGGGCTGGGAGAGGTGTAGAGAAAGTGGAACACACTGTCCTCCACCGCTGATGGGCATCTGAACTGGGTAGCTGCAAAAGCACAGACAGGGAGCCAACCCTACTGCCTATCAAAAAGTGGGCTTGATAAGGACGGGTGCCATGGCTCAAGTCTGTAATCCCAGAACTTTGGGAGGCAGAGGCGAGAGGATTGCCTGAGCCCATGGGTTCGAGACCAGCCTGCGGAACATGGCAAGAACTCGTGTCTACAATAAATCACAAAAACTAGCCGGGCATGGTGGCATGCACCTGCGGTTCCAGCTGCTTGGAAGGCTGAGACGGAAGGATCACCTGAGCCCAGCAGGTCAAGGCTGCGGTGGCCGCGAGCAGCCACTGCACTCCAGTCTGGGTGACACAGTGAGACTCTAACTCAAAAAAAAAAAAAAAAAAAGGACTAGATAAAGAAAATGTGGTACATATAGATGATGGAATGGAATACAGCCATAAAGAAGAACAAACTCATGGCCTTTGCAGCCACATGGATGCAGCTGGAGGTCATCATACTAAGTGATCTACTACAGAAACAAAGAACTGAACACCGCATATTCTCACTCAAAAGTGGGCCCTAATCATTGGTCACACGAGCACAAGTGAGGGATCGGCAGACGCTGAACATTGCTAGGGGAAGAAGAGAGGGAGGAGGGGAGGGGACACATGGTAACACACTGAGTACCTGGTCCACTACCAGGGGGAGAGAGGGCCAGTTGGAAACCCAAATCCACCTGCATGCAGCCTACTTACGTAGTAAATCCCAACTTCTACCCCACCACTCTAAAATACAAATAAAGCTGAGGCAGCAGGAGAGTGACTCAGTAGAATTCAGTCTAATGCAGAAAATATATATTCTAGGGTACCAAGCAATTCTCCTCCTGGTACATGTTCCAAAGAAATTCTCACTCGAGCCCACATGGGAACATGTGAAAGATACTCCCCACATCATGTGCTGAGTGACAGGAACCAGAAGTCATCTGGATGCTCAACAGGGGAGGGAAAGGTGAAAGATCAGATGTGGTGGGTGTTGACACTGAAGTCTAATGCCTCAGTGAAGAGCATCCAGTTAGATGTAGGCGAAGCAGCAGGGATGCCTGTTAAATGCATAAGCATCGGATAGAACAATGTAGAACCAGGAAGGAGATATGTAATCCGATGGGGTGCTCGTAAACTAAACGTGCAGGCACAGAAAGGAATGTTGTTTGCAATAATACATTCAAGTAAAAAGATAGCCTGCTCAAATGGGATTAATCCTATCCTTTGGAATCTCTTCCTATAAGGAAAAAAAGGCAGCCAGGCGTGGTACCTCATGCCTGTAACCCCAGCACTTTGGGAGGCTCAGGCAAGAGGATTGCCTGAGTTCAGGGTTATTCAAGACCACCCTGGGCAACTTGGTGAGAGCTTGTCTCTACAATAAATCAAAAAATTAGCCAGGCATGGTGGTGCACGCCTGTAGCTTCAGCTACTTGGAAAGCTGAGGTAGAAGAATTGCCTGATCCCAGCAGGTCGAGGCAGCAGTGGCTGTGAGCATGTCACTGCACTCCAACCTGGGTGACAGAACGAGACTCTGACCCCTCTCCCCCCAAAAAAAGAAACAAAAGGCTAGAATGTATAGAGCTAGACAAGATAAAAGAGCACTCACCACTATGTTATAGGAGGGATTGGAGCCTTGGTTAAGAGAGTGTATCCATTGACCTACACAGTTGGATAAAACAACTCTTTTTTTTTGTTTGTTCTTGTTTTTGTTTCGAGTTGGAGTCTCACTCTGTTGCCCAGACTGGAGTGCAGTGGCACACTCCCAGCCATAATCACAGCTCAGCGTAGCCTTGGCCTCCCGGGCTCAGGTGATCCTTCTGCCTCAGCCTCCCAAGTAACTGGGACTACAGGTCTTGTGCACCACCACACCCAGCTAATTTTTTTTTTTTTTTTTTTTGATATGAGGTCTAGCTATGCTGCCCAGGCTGGTCTTGAACTACTGGGCTCAAGCAATCTTCCCACCTTGGCCTCCCAAATTGCTGGGGATTAGCATGAGCCACAGTTCCTGGCCAAAATAACTCTACTAATAGTTTAACAGATGGTTATCTTATTAGATAATAGATGGCAAGATCATGACCACATCCTGAGATGATCTAAAGTTTCTTTACTCTTTTAAGTGTCGATAGCGAGGGTGGTTTCTCCAAAATAAGATTTGAAACTTGGTTCTCTGAAACTGAAAATGGTTGATTTTGTGCTAAACTGAGCCTGAACCATTGACTTCACAACGGCCCATAGAATTTCTATAAGCCCGACTAAGTAACATAGTCTCATTTTCTTAAAACAAATGTGCCCTGTGTTCACCCCACAACTTTGCTTATTGCACTATCCTGCCAAAGACTCACAACACTCCCTTTCAGATCATCCTGCCCAGTGTTAAAATGAACTGAGGCAGGTTTCATGACAAGTGGACTTGGTTTCATCTCTTGGCTTCCCCATTTATAGGGGGATGTTGTCTACCTAAACAAAAAAAGAGAGGATAGGTGCTATACCTCAGTACTGTAATTCCAGCAATTTGGGAAGCCGAGGTGAGAGAATTATGTGAGACCAGGAGTTCGAGACCAGCCTGGGTAAAATGCTGAGGCCTCATTTTTTTTTTTTTTTTTTTTAAACAAAGGCTCTCTAATAGAAAACAATATTTTTGTTTTCAGGAATGGGCATTTCAGTGAGAATACATATGCCATGGTAAACTATGTGTGTATTCAGGGAGGTAAAGAAGACAAAGATTTTTAAAGGTAAAATGAGAATTATGGAATTGTTTTGAGATAATTATCTTTAGCCACAAAGATCAATAACAAGGTCAATCTGAAATTGGACATGCAATTGCTGGGCAGATGTCCCTATAGAAGCTTTTTTTGGTGTAAGGTTGTAGTTTTTGCACTCTTTTGTGATAATTTTGTGTGTGTGTATTGGAGTCTCACTCTGTCACTCAGGCTAGAGTGCAGTGGCACACTGATGACCACCCCAGTCTCGACCTGCTTGATCCTTCTACCTCAGCCTTCCGAGAAGCTGGAACTACAGGTGTGTGCCACTACACCTAGCTAATTTTTTTATTTCTTTTAGAGATGAGATCTCACCAAGTTGCCCAGGCTGGTCTTGAACCACCGAGCTCAGGAAATCCTCTCACCTCAGCCTCCCAAAGTGCTGAGGGATGCTAGCCACCACGCCTATTTTCTTTGTGATAATTTTTGTCAGGGGACATTTGTGCATAAGAATGCTCTCTCCATAGCCTTCCCCAGCTTTATTTATTAGAGTTTTCATTAATACAAGTGATTCCATTTCAATCCTGACAACTTTCACATTTTCCCCTTTTGATCAATAACTTTTTTTTTTGAGTTGGAGTCTCACTCTGTCACCCAGACTGGAGTGCAGTGGCCGCTCCCGGCCACTGCAGCCTCGCCTGCTGGGCTCCGGCAATCCTTCCGCCTCAGCCTTCCAAGCAGCCAGAATTACAGGTGCGCGCTATCACGCCCGGCTAATTTTTTGATTTATTGTAGAGATGAGGTCTCGCCTGCCTAGGCGGGTCTCGAACCCGCGGGCTCAGGCAATCCACTCACCTCAGCCTCCCAAAGGCGCGGGATTACAGGCTGAGCCACTGAACCCGGCGATCAAGAACTTTTGATCAAGAACATCACTGATCGGTCATCCTAAGGTCTTGATTGTCCCTTAGTTCTGGGATTAACCTATCCCAATTTGTTGGTCACTATGATTTCAGTGTCAAAAAAAATTTTTTTTAAGCTACATTTGAGCGACAAGGGAGCTTTGAAGGGTGTGACTCCCAGGCTAAGTCTACCTAGAGTTCACCATCAAGTTCAAGTTTGTTTGTTCCAAGGCTGCAGAAAATCAGTAACTACATCCAATTATTTTACTCATTGGTCTTTTTTCTTTTCCTTTTCCTTTTTTCCCGAAGCCCCAATCTTGCAAAATAATCAGACTGCACATGTGGCTTTCATGCATCTACATATTAATCTGGGAGTTTTATCTTCCGTTCTGAGTCACACTTAGAAGAAGATATTGATCGATAATTCAAAAGCTGGCAACCAGGTGTGAAGCATTGAAAACATGATAAATGAGAATAATAGAAAGAACTAGAAAGTTTAGCTTGGTAGAGGAAGATTTGGGGTAGAGAATATAATTGTCTACAAAATTTGAAGTGGATAGGAACCAGGGCAAAAATCAGGTCAATAAATTCAGATTGAAGTTCTCCTGGCTGTAGAAAATGCTAACAATTAGGGTCATCAGAGATGAAACAAGCTGCCTTAGAACCCCCTGAGCCTCCCGTTCCTGAAGGTACCCCTCCAGAAGTAGAGGATAAAGACAAATTGATGGAAAATCTGTAAAGCAGATTCCGGCATTAGATGGTAGTAGTCAGGAATTCAAATATTTGGCCTTTACAAAGGGTTTCTTGTTTTTTGTTTTTTTTGAGTTAAGTTCTCACTCTGTCACCCAGGTTGGAGTGCAGTGCCATCATCACAACTCGCCACACATTGACCTCCTGGGCTCAGTCTGTAGCTGAGACCACAAGCATTTGTCACCGCGTCTGGCTGTTCTTGTGTTTTTATTTTATTTTATTTATTTATTTATTGAGTTAAAGTCTCACTCTGTCACCCAGCTCATGGCCACCCCAGCGTCAATCTGCTAGGCTCCAGCAATCCTTCCTCTCAACCTTCCAAGTAGCTGGAACTACAGGCGCGTGCTATCACGCCCGGCTAATTTTTGATGTATTGTAGAGACAAGGTCTCACCAAGTTGCCCGGGCTGGTTTCAAACCCGTGGGTTCAGACAATTCACTCGCCTCAGGCTCCCAAAGTGCTTTGGGATTACAGGCTGATACATCTTGTATTTTTAAATAGCAGTTTTCCCCTAGTCTCAATCTGTGTTTTTCTTTATTTCTATTGCTATTACTAGAAATCATGCGGGCCACAGGCTTACCTTAATATTTTCTTTAATTTAAGAAAAAAAATAGAGACAAAGTCTCACTATATTGCCCAGGCTGGTCTTGAACTTCTGGACTCAAGTGATCCTCTGGCCTCAGCCTCCCAAAGTGCTAGGATTACAAGTATGAGCCACCACACCTGGCCAAAACAACTCTATTAACAAGATAATAGGAAACTGTTTCTTTTTTTTTTTTTTGAGTTGGAGTCTCACTCTGTCACCCAGGCTGGGATGCAATGGCACTCTCATGGCCACTGCAGCCTCCACCTGCTGGGCTCAGACAAGTCTTCCAAGTAGTTGGAACTACAGGCATGAACTACAACACCCAGCTAATTTTTTTATTTATTGTAGACACGAGGTTTCACCAAGTTTCCCAGGCTGTTCTCTAATCCCTGAACTCAGGCAATCTTCTCACCTCCACCTCCCAAAGTGCTAGGATTACAGGCGTAATCCACCGTGCCCAGCCAGGAAACTGCTTCTTCTTTTTTTTTTTTTTTGAGCCGGAGTCTCATTCTGTTACCCAGACTGGAGGGCAGTGGCACACTTATGGCCACTGCAGCTGCGACCTACTGGGCTCAGGTAATCCTTCCACCTCAGTCTTCCAAACAGCGGGAACTACAGGCATACACTACCACTCCTGGCTAACTTTTTTATTTATTGTAGACACAAGGTCCCACCAAGTGGCCCAGGCAGGTCTCAATCCCCTGAGCTCAGGCAATCCTCTCATCTTGGCCTTCCAAAGTGCTGGGATTACAGGCTTGAGCCACCGCGCCTGATTGGAAACTGCTTCTTAACAAGCAACCACAGGTACTATTGGCAAGCCAGAATTTAAGGGTCATAACTTTAGAAGGCAGTGGGATAGCAATGAAAGGGACTTTCCTTCTCAGAACACAAGTTTTTTTTTTTTTGAGGAAGACTGCAGACCATTCCCAGATGTGAAAAGGCAGACTGGTCTATTAGAAAATGGTTCCACTGAACTTTTTCATTGCTAATTCCCTGGAAAAAAAATGCCTTTAATTAAAATGATAGACATAAAATTATATTTTAATGATTAATGTGTTGAAAATATATTTTTAGTTATAACTATATAGTTTCCCACATATTGTGAAATGCCTTTGGTTTAAAAAAATTACAAAATATTGGATACTTGATATATTTGGAGTCTTCAAACAACATCATTATCATCATCGTCATTATTATTATTATTTTAGTCAGGGTCTCACTCTGTTGCCCAGGCTGGAGTGCAATGGCATGATCACAGCTCACCGCTAAGGCACTCCCTCTGCCTCAAACTCCCAAGTAGCCGGTGTCACCATGCCCGACTAATCTTTGATTTCTTTTTGTAGAGATGAGGTCTTGCTCTGCTGCCTAGGCTGGTCTCAAACTCCTAGGCTCAAGCAATCCTCTCACCTAAGCCTCCCAACATGCTGGGATTACAGGTGTGAGCCACCGCATTCGGTCTCAAAAATATTAATTACTCCTTTTGAAATTTGTGATAATCACAAAGAATGAGAAACATGGGACAGTAAGTGACATGCCTTAGAAGCTAGTAGAAACAAAATCTCTTACACCTATGATGGAAACCAAATCAAAATATAGTGGGAAAATGATATTTATCGTTTTACGCAGACACTTTGCATCTCTAAATAGACTCTCTTCTGGGTCACAGAAATGAAGCTAAGGTGTGCATGAAAGTAATTCCTGAGATGTTCATCAGGAAATATCTCCAGTCAAGTGGTCTTTGGAGAGATTACTACCCATAATCTGAGCTATCAGACATAATCTCACCAATAATGACTAAAAATTTAAAATGGACATCAAAAACCTGGAACTTAAAAAAAAAAAAAAATAGAGATGAAGCTGGGCTCGGTGGCTCAGCCTGTAATCCCGCGCCTTTGGGAGGCTGAGGTGAGTGGATTGCCTGAGCCCGCGGGTTCGAGACCCGCCTGGGCAGCGAGACCTCATCTCTACAATAAATCAAAAAATTAGCCGGGCGTGGTAGCGCGTGCCTGTAATTCCGGCTACTCGGAAGGCTGAGGCGGAAGGATCGCGGAGCCCAGCAGGTCAAGGTTGTGGTGGCCGGGAGCGGCCACTGCACTCCAGTCTGGGCGACTGAGTGAGACTCCAACTCAAAAAAAAAAAAATAGAGATGAGGCCTTTTTTATGTTGCCCAGGCTGATCTCAAACTCCTGGGCTCAAGCAATCCTCCTGCCTCAGCCTCCCCAAGTGCTGGAATTACAGGTGTGAGCCACCATGCTTGGACCAAACCCTGGAGCTTTAATGGAAATGACAACGTCCATTGAGAAGATGGGTACTCTTGAAACAGCCTTTCACAGAAGAGCTACTGCATCTAAATCTCAGGACTGTATTTGAGAAACATTCACATTCTAGGGTTTGGGCTTTGATTGCTAATTTCCGACAAGTATTTGCCCTCACTATATCTCTATTTTCTGAATAGCCAATGTTGACAATTATACTCATTTCTGTCTAGGTCCAAGAGGTACCCACTGTGAAGAATTTACAAAAAAAGTATTATGAAAATAAGCAGTAATATAAATGGAGATAATTTTATAATGTTTTTAATATATTTTGTTTTAATTTTAATTTTTTTTTTTAGTAGGAGTCTCACTCTGTCGCCCAGGCTGGAATGCAGTGGCACACTCATGGTCATCACAGCCTCGACCTGCTGGGCTCAGGCGATCCTTCCACCTCAGCCTTCCAAGTAGCTGGAACCACAGGTGTGCACCACGCCTGGCTAGTTGTTTTGATTTATTGTGGAGACGAGGTCTTACCAAGTTGCCTAAGCTGGTCTCAAACCTCTGGACTCAGGTAATTCTCTTGCCTCAACCTCCCATAGTGCTGGGATTACAGGCATGAGCCACTGCTCCTGGCTTAATTTTAATTTTTTTAAGAGATAACTCTCTATGATGCCCAGACTGGAGTGTAGTGACTATTCACAGACACCATTAGAGCTCACTACATTTTCTACCTCTCGAGGTCAAGCAATCCTCCTGTCTTAGCCTCCCGAGTAGTGGGGACTACAGACATGTACCACCACACCTGGTGTTCTTGTGTTTTGTTTTGGTTTTTGAGTGGTGTCTCACTCTGTCACCCAGTTTAGAGTCCAGTGACACCATCACAACTCATCACAGCCTCGACCTTCTGGGCTCAAGTGATCCTGCTGCCTCAGTCTGTTGAGTAGCTGGGACTACAGGCTCAAGCCACCAAGTCAGGCTAATTTTTAAAATCTTTTTTGTAAAGACAGGGTCTTGCTATATTGCCTAGACTGATCTCAAATTCCTTGGCTCAAGCAATCCTGCTGCTACAGCCTCCCAAAGTGCTGGGATTACAGGCATATGTCACCATGCCCAGTCTTGTGTTTTTGTTTGTGTTTCTTGTGTTCTTAAACAGCAGTTTCTCCCTAGTCGCAATCTATGTTTTTCTTTATTTCTATTGCTATTACTAGAAATCATATGGACCAAAGGCTCATTTAACCTTCCTGTTGTCACTGACTGAAAAGGTGTTAATCAAAATTGCAAGGTACTGTATGTCCAGAGAAGAGGGGTTTCATTTTCAAGTAAATAAGCATTGGTAGACAAGAATGTTATATGATTTTTTTTTACCTTTGGGATTAAAAATCAGGACTATCAGGCTATGTTGTGTTTTTAAAATGCAGAAGGTAAATATAGAAAGAGTTGTAGTCGGCCTTTTTTATCCAACATCATTTAGGTGATATGTTAGGGATTATCATTTTTATTGAGGTATGACATATTTACATACTGATATTCTGAGGAAAAAACAACACAGACACACCCAGTATATTTCCTTTGCTCTAGATCAACACAGAAGGTCCTGCTTGTGGGTTTTTTCCTATATACCAAATAAGCTACCAATCCTGCAGTGGCCACCAGCTGGGTGTCCTCCAATTCATTTCTGACACAATCTACCTGGAGATCTCTTCAGATTCTACGGGTGGAGGGTTCAGTCTCCCAAGACCAGCCCCCGCCCCAACTCTCGGATACCAGCTGCAAGTCTGGGTCTCCGGAACTTCTGACCCACCATCTGCAAGTTGAATTCACACAATCCTTCTTTTGGGTTCAGTGAATTTACCAGAGCAGCTCACAGAATGCAGAAGAGCATGTTTATTATAAAAGATGCTACAAAGGATGGATCCAGGTATGGGAAGGGGCGTGGAGCTTGAATGCCCGTCCTAGGCTCACCACTTTCCAGGAACCTTGACGTGTTCAGCTATCTGGAAGCACTTCAAACCGCATCCTCTTAAATTCTTTTTTTTTTTCCTGTTGCCCAAACTGGTGTGCAGTGGCACGATTACGGCTCACGGCAGCCTTCACCTCCCAGACTCGGGAGATCCTTCTGCCTCAGCATCCCAAGTAGCTGGGACTACAAGTGTGCACCACCTTACCCAGCTAATTTTTTTTCTTTTTGTAGAGACGAGGTCTCGCTATGTTGCCCAGGCTGGTTTCGAACTCCTGGGCTCAAGCAATCCTTCCACCTCAGCCTCCCAAAGTGCTGGGATTATAGATGTGAGCCACCGCACCTTGCCCTCTTGAACCACTGATGGGGACTTCATTAAATAGACATGACTGATGACCACGTATAAAAGTGACCGGACAAAAAGGGTATGATAATAATACTAATAGACAGTGGGAAAATCTTGGCCTCTGTGGTTAGCATTCCTCCCTCCAGGGCTTATGACCCACAATCAGACAAGGCAGGTCAGATAATTTCTTTACCGTCAGCTCCCAGACAAAAAGGCGGGGGAAGATTCTAGCCTTGAGGACAAAAACAAGCAGGGGAAAGGAAGACATGAATGACAGAGAACTTGTTTCCTGAGGCCTAGAGTGCCACATTTATCACAAGGACTATAGGAGTTACGAGCCAGAAACCATGGGTGAAAACATATACACGAGGAGGGAACCCCCTTCAAAAAACAGTCTCTTTTGGAGGGTAGGATCCTTGCAGCACAGGCTTCCCCGGCTCGGTAAGTGTTCTGGGAACCCATCAGCATCAGTGGACCAGCTAGGGTTGTTTAGCTTCAGTGAATTTTTTTTTTTGGCGATTCTTTCAACATGTTTGCTCATTTCACGATGGGTGATTTACAAGTGCACCTGTCCACACCCGTGCTGAGTTTTCAGCAGTTTTTGACCAAAAACAGCATGACCCCTGTGCCCAACCCCCCCCCCTGCATTCACCCAGTCTACCTCAAGCAACCTTTTTTTTGTTTCCCAGGATAAAAAAGTCCTCAAAGGGAAACATTCTGCTGATGTAGAAGAGGTGAAACAAAAAATGGTAGAAGCACTGCAAAGCGTCAACATGAACAAGTTCAAAAACTGTTTTGAGCTGTGGAAAAAGCATCTTGACAGGTGTATTGCATCAAACGGAGAGTACTTTGGAGGTGACCGAAGTTTTTTGGTTTTTTTTTTTTGAGTGGAGTCTCACTCCATCACCCAGACTGGAGTGTGGCCGCTCCCGGCCACAGCAGCCTCGACCTGCTGGGCTCTGGTGATCCTTCTGCCTCAGCCTTCCAAGTAGCTGGAACTACAGGTGAGCCCTACCATGCCTGGCTCATTTTTGATTTATTGTAGAGATGAGGTCTTGCCAAGTTGCCCAGGTGGGTCTCTAACCCGCGGGCTCAGGCAATCCACTCACCTCAGCCTCCCAAAGTGCTGGGATTACCGGCTGAGCCACCGAGCCCGGCTTGAAGATTAAAAATGTAAGAATAAATGCACAATTTTTAATATATAAATTCTGGGTCTTTTTGCCCCCATATATCTCATAATATCACACATATTTAAATGTGCATAATTGCATTCGCCATAAATATGTGGTTTGATGAATTTGTATTATGTATATGCCCAGGCAACACTTTGGCTACATCAAGGTGTAGAAAATTTTCAACTGGGCATGGTGGTTCACACCTGTAATCCCAACACTTTGGGAGGTCCACCTCAGCCTCCCAAATCCCCTGTGATCCTCTGTGGTGGGATTATGGGCATGAGTCACTGTGCCCAGATGGTTTCTTTTTTCTTTTCTTTTTTTGGGGGGTTGGAGTCTCACTCTGTCATCCAGGTTGGAGTGCAGTGGCACCCTCACAGCTTAAGCGATCCTTCTGCCTCAGCCTTCCAAGTAGCTAGAACTACAGGTATACACCACCATACCTGACTAATTTTTTGCTTTATTTTAGAGATGAGGTCTTGTCAAGTTGCTCAGGCTGGTCTTGAATCCCTGGGATCAGGCAATCCACCTCCCAAAGTGCTGGGTTTACAGGCCTGAGTCACCATGTCCGGCAGGTGGTTTTCTTTGAAAGTTCAGAATTTTCTTCATGACAACTCTCATGTTAGCTAAGTCCCTGTGCCAGAGCGAATTATGTAATAGTATGAAAAGATATTCTAAGAGCTTGGTGTGTGTTTTCCCATGGTAGATGCTGTCTTCGTTCAATGTCTAGCAAGCTATGATAAAATAACTCTGGTAATCATGACTGCAGAAATAATAAAGAGTCAACCTCTCTGAGTGTTCAAGTTACTCCAGATCTGTAAGACAATCTCCTTGAAACTGAATGTATTCTTCCAAGCTTTGGGGAAACTTATCTTGCAAGTTACTTTCTGAAGATGCTTCATCTAAGTTATCATCTTATAGGAAAAATAGTTTTTTTCAGTAACATTAAGGAGACACTAGAGTAAAGCATCATAGGATGTCTAAGACAACAATTTCCTTTTACAAGAGATGCTTCAAGCGTGATGAAAGGCAACAAGAGAAAGTACCCCAAGGGCTGACTCAACTTATTCTATGATTTTCTTCACAGGTTTCTCCTTCTGACTTCCACTGGAACTTGTTTTGCTCTTACAGAAGACAGCGTGTGGGTCAGTAAGTATAAAAAAAATAAAAAGAAGTGAAGGATGGAATCAAGGCCAAGGAAAGCTTGGGCCTCCTCCTAGGTATTGAGCAATCTTCTCCTTACGCCTCTCTTTCCTTGAGCAATCTCATCTGTTTCCATGTGTCTAATGACTGTGTTACTTGTCACAGATAACTGTCAACATCAGTCTCTGGCACAGACCCCGCTGCGCCCCAGCCCCATACAGGCTGCCATGTTCTGCCATCTCCAGGGGGAATGTCTCAGGAGACCTCAGGTCCATGGCCTTCCTTCTTGCCCCCAGGTTTGCTCCCTTCCTGTGTTCTGTGTATGAGAGAATGACACCACACGGTGACCAAGCCAGAGGCCTGCGGCTCATCCTCAGACATCCTCCCCCTCACGCCCTCGTCCTTCCTCACCCACTTCATCTCCAAAACGTAACTCAACACAATCACTCTGTCCTTCTCCAGGGCCAGCTCTCTAGTCCTGTGCTGCCCTCTCTTGCCCAGACAAGAACAGTCACCTTCCAGCTGGTTTCTCAGCATCCACTCTTCCCAACCTTTTAACTTCTTCTCCATGCTACAGCTGGAGTGACTGTTTTTTTGTTTGTTTGTTGTTTTTTGTAGAGACGAGGTCTCACTATGCTGCCTAGGGCTCAAGCAGTCCTCCCACCTCAGCCTTCCAAGCTCCCAAGTGGCTGCGACTACAGGTATACACCACCACACCTGGCTAATTTTTAAAATTTTTCATAGAGATGAGGTCTCGCTATGTTGCCCAGGCTGGTCTTGAACTCCTAGGCTCAACCAGTCCTCTTGTCTCAGTTTCTCAAAGTGCTAGTTTTACAGATGTAAGTCACCATGCCCAGCCTGGAGTGATCATTTTGAAATGCAAATGTGTTCATCTCTCTCTCACACACACACACACACACACACACACACACACACACACACACACTCCCCTATCCCTTTGTTTCTTAGTTACACATCAGTACTTCCTATTTCTTTTATGATAAAAATCTTTTAACCTGGTCTATGAATCTCTGTATGTTTTTGTTCTTTCTTACTTCTCCAAACTAATCTCAATTTTAGCTTTACCACTTACTAACTGGATAACCTTGGATAAGGTACTTACCTTCTACTAACTGGATAACCTTGGATAAGGTACTTACCTTCTCTATGCCTCAGTTTCTTCATCTGTAAATCGGGAGCAATATTAGTAGCTTCCAATTAGGATTGTCATGGCTCATGTCTGTAATCCAGAAATTTGAAAGGCTGAAGCAGGAGGATCGCTTAAGGCCAGGAGTTTGAGACCAGCCTGGGCAGCATAACAAGACCCCTGTCTTTATAATAAATAAATAAATTGTCCTGAAAATCAATGTAAGTGCTTAGAACTTACTTATTGTGTGATAAATATTGGCGCTTATTAGAACATCTCTTCAGTCACTGTGACGTTTTTCCTCCAAGGCATTGTCTTAGTCTGTTTGTGTTACATATAAGGAAATACCTGAGACTGGGTATTTTGTAAAGCAAAGAGGTTTATTTGGCTCACAGTTCTGTAGACTGTACACAAAGCATGACGTCAGCATCTGCTCTGCCCAGGGGCTCAGACTGCTTCCACTAACGGTGGGAGACGGAGAGGAGCTTGGGTGCAGGTTACATGGGATGGGGAGGTGCCAGGCTCTTTTCAACAACCAGTTCTGGCAGGAACGAATACAGTGAGAACCCACTCATTAGTGTCAGGACAGCACCAAGCCATTCATGAGGGACCTACCCTGTGACCCAGTAACCTGTAACCCTAACCCTCCCACCAGGCCCCGCTTCCTACACTGGGGGTCACATTTCAACATGAGATTTGGAGGGGACTAATTACCAAACTATAGTAGAGATTGTATGTCTGTGTACCACAGGACCTTTACACATGCTGTTCACTCTTTGAACCTATCCTTTCCATCACCAACTAGCATTTCTTCCTCCAGGAAGTCTACCATAATTCCTTTAATTAGGTCAAGTCCTTCTATGACATATTTCATAGCATCATGTACTCTTCCTTAAGGCCGTTTGTCAGTTATATTTTTGCATTTATTTAAGTAATCATATGATTAATGCTTCTCTCCCACTGTCCATGAGGGCAGGTCAGAACAGGTGGGATCATTTTTATTTATTTATTTTTGAGTTGGAGTCTCACTCTGTCGCTCAGGCTAGAGTGCAGTGGCATGGTCACGGCTACCACAGCCTTGACCTGCTGAGCTCAGGAGATCCTTCCACTTCAGCCTCCCATGTAGCTGGAACTATAGGTGCCCACCACCACCTCTGGCTAAGTTTTTGAAAACAAAAACTTAGAGATGAGGTCTTGCCAAGTTGCCCAGGCTGGTCTCAAAATTCTGGGCTCAGGTAATACTCTCACCTCCACCTCCCAAAGTGCTAGGATTACAGGTGCTACCCATTATGCCCAGTCACATGGGATCATTTTTTTAATGTCTCATGCTTGGCTTGTAGTATCTTGTCTGGCACAGAATAGATACTCAATAAATACTGGCTGAGTGAATGAAAATGAATCTCAGTCATGCATGCAGTGACTCATACCTGTAATCCTAACACTTTGAGAGGCTGAGGTGGGAGGATCGCTTGAGCCCAGGGGTTTTTTGTTTTTTGTTTTCATTAATCAGTGTTTTTTATTATGGTTTTGTGGGGTACAGTTAAGGGTTAGGTGTACAATGACGTTTCATTCAGGCACCCTGTAGATAAGAAGTGTTTTCCCATCCCCCAACAGAAATTTGCTACTGTTAATCCCATCCCCCTCCCCACCATAGTTTCCCAGTACCATCAGTCATTTTTTTATAGTATTGCATTGGATGTTCAAGGTCCATTATATGAGTGAGAACATGTGATATTCGGATCTTTGTTTTTGTGAGAGGTCACTCAGTATTATAGACTCTAGTTCCATCCAGGTTGCAGCGAAATTCATGATTTTGTTCTTTTTTATGAGCCCAGGAGTTTGAGACCAAACTAGGCAACATAATGAGATCTCATCTCTATAAAAAAAAAAAAGCCAGACACAGTGGCATGTTCCTGTAGTCTCAGCTACTCAGGAAGCTGAGGTGGGAAAATAGCCTGAGACCTTGCAGGTCAAGACTGCAGTGAGCCATGATCATGCCACTGCACTCCAGCCTGGGCAACAGAGTGAGACTCCAACTCAAAAAAATAGTAATAAATATATAATAAATAAAAATAAAATACATATATTTTAGAACGGGAGAGGAAAAAAATAGTGTAGACATATGGTGGCATATTTAAGACCATAAAGGGGAGGTCCATATCTCAATTATTTCCTCTGCATGGAAATAACTTTGCTATTCAGATTTTAATAATTAATCAGATAGCTGTAATGTGTGAAATGACAGGAAGTCACATTCTCTGGGTAGGTTGCAGTTGGGAAAACAGACCTTGGTTTCTCTCTTTCTTCGTGTTTATCCTACCCACAATGCCTTTAGCTGCCTGGGGACAGTCAGGCAACCAGCAGCTATTTTGAGCACCAGGCTAAAATAAGCAGGGACAACAGGGAGGCTGAATGTGACAAGTAGCTGTTAAAAAGTGCCAGTGAGCAAGCTGACTTTCTTATGACTAATACTTGGCAGAGTCCAGCAGCAGGCTATGGGATTGCATGGAAAGGCGTGCGTGATTATGGAACAAAAGAAAATGCCAGTGAAAACCACAAACACACACACACACACACACACACACACACACACACACACACACACACACACACCACTATGCTTTGTTTCTTTAATAGCTACATACAGGAAAATAACAGATGCTCTTTTTTCTGTAAACTTATCTATAGAGATGGCTATTCTGATTAAAGATGCCCTTGAAAAAGCATTCCACTTAAGGTTTTGCTGGAAGTTAGGAATCTCAGGAGGCAGGAAAAAATGAGTGTTCATGGAAGCCAGTTAGCAGGTCAGAGGTGCAGCTGTGAGATTTTAGCATTTTCTCTTTAAGGGAGGAGATTACTTGCTCAATGCTATCATTTGGATGTTTGTCCCTTTCAAATCTCAGGATGAAATTCAACATCCTGTTGGAAGGCAGACCTAATGGGAGGTGCTTGGGCCATGGTGGTGGATCCCTCTGGATTAGATTAATGCTCACTCTGGCTGGGTAGGGGTGTGAGTCAGAGTCAGTTCCAGCATAATGATCACTGAATAGGTATATCACGCTTCTTGTCAAAAGCAAAACTGTGTCCTTTCTCTCAAGATGCCCATGCCTGTCAGACATGCGCTCATTTGCTCTTTCACTAGCGTGCACTCTCTCCCTCCCTCTCTCTCTGTCTCTCATAAATTATGTTTTAAAACTGTACTGGTCCCTCTGAAATGCTTTTCTCTGGTGGGCTAAAATAACCCACAGAGCATCACCCACACCCCACGTAGCAACAATGCTATAGTATTTAGAGGCTGAACACAAGTTCTTATGTTTGCTGCCCAGAAAAACCAAAACTGGCACAGCCATTACAGCGGAGAATGAGTTTTGTTTGCTGGTTTTTTTGGGTTTTTTTTTTTTGAGTTGGAGTCTCACTCCATTGTCCAGGCTGTAGTGCAGTGGCACACTCTCAGCCACCGACCTGGGGGCTCCAACAATCCTTCCTCCTCAGCCTTCCAAGTGACGGGAGCTACAGGCGTGCTACAGCACCCAGCTGATTTTTGATTTACTGTAGAGACAAGGTCTTGCCAAGTTACCCAGGCAATCCACTCACCTCGGCCTCCCAAAGTGCTGGGATTACAGGCTGAGCCACCAAGCCCAACGTGAGAATGAGTTTAATACCGCAAGACAGCTAACCAAGGAGGGCAGGAGAATTCTCTCAAATCTGCTTTCCTGATGGCTCAGAGGATAAAATTTTCAACAGGAACTTGGCGGGGAAGAGGAATAGGGGCTGCTGATTGATTGATGACATCATGGGGGGTGTTGAGATACTCTTCCTGGGATCCTGTGACTGATAGAGGACTTCCTGGTGCTCTGGGCCTGGGTAGGAGTTCTTGCCAGAGCACAATTCCCCAAAGAGACCTCACATACCATTCTTAGGTTTTTATAACAGATGCTGTCTATAAAACAATGCCCCTGACTGTCACACACTACTCACCGACCCTGAGCCATTATGGAGGCAGTCTAGGAGGACGGTATTGGAGAGGTGGGGGTCCCAGAAACTGAAGTCATTTTTTTTCTTTTTTTTGAGTCAGAGTCTCTGTCGCCCAGGCTGGAGTGCAGTGGCAAGATCTTGGCCACCGCAGCCTCAACCTGCTAGGCTCAGGTGATCCTTTGCCTTAGCCTTTCAAATAGCTGGAACCACAGGAGTGCTCCACCACACCCGGCTAATTTTTTTATTTATTGTAGAGATGAAGTCTCGCCAAGTTATCCAGGCTGGTCTCGATCCCATGGGCTCAGGCAATCCTCTCACCTCTGGCCTCCCAAAGTGCTGGGATTATAGTTGTGATCACTGCACCCAACCCACACACAATTTAAAAATAAATTCTGGGTTTTTTTGGTGGGGTGCCCCCTCTTATGGTCTATTTTGGAAAATGTTTCATGTTCTGACTATATACTTTATGGTTGATGAGTAGAATGTTCTGTAAGTGTCTGTTAGGACCATTTTGTCTAGAGTCCAATTTAAGTCCAGTGTTTCCTTTTTTGTGTGTGTGTGTTGGAGTCTCACTCCATCACCCAGGCTGGAGTGCAGTGCCACACTGATGGCCACTCTGGCGATCCTTCGGCCTCAGCCTTCCAAGTAGCCGAAACTACAGGCACGTGCTACTACACCGGGCTGATTTTTTACTTATTGTAGAGACGAGGTCTCACCAAGTTGCCCGGGCTGGTCTCAAACCCACGGGTGCATGCAATCCACTCACCTCAGCCTCCCAAAGTGCTGAGATTACAGGATGTGCCACCAAGCCTGGCCAGTCCAGCATTTCTTTGCTGATTTTCTTCCTCTATGATCTGTGGGGTGCTGTGAGTGTGATGAAGTTCTCCACAATTATTTTATTTCTGTCTATCTCTTTTCTTAAGTCTTGTAGCATTTGCTTTTTGAATCTTGGCACTCTCGTGTTCGGTGCATATATTTAATATTGTTATATCTTATTATTTTTATCATATAGTATATAAGTATATTATTATATATTTGTTGACTGTTGTTGATTGAAAGCCTGTTTTATATGATGTAAGTATAGTTACTACTGCTCATTTTGATTTCTGTTGTGTGAAATATATTTTTCTACCCCTTTACTTTGACTCTGGAAGAATTTTTACCAGTTAGGTGGGTCTCTTGTAAGCGGCATATGGTTGAAATTTGTAAACTCTATTTCATCAACTTATAACTTTTAAGTGAGGCATTTAGTCCATTTAAGTTTAAGATAAGTATTGATATGTGAAAAACTGTTATCTAGTTGCGTTGCAATCTCAGCTGTATAATTTTTTTTGTTTTCTGGTTTTTTTGAGTTGGAGTCTCACTCTGTCACCCAGGCTGGATGGTAGTGGCACGCTCATGGTCACTGCAGCCTCACCACAATCTCAACCTGCTGGGCTCAGGAGATCCTTCTGACTCAGCTTTCCAAGTAGCTGGGACCACAAGAGTGTGCCACCATGCCTGGCTAAGTTTTTGATTTATTATAGAGATGCGGTCTTGCCAAGTTGCCCAGGCTGGTCTTGAATCCCTGGGCTCAGGTGATCCTCTCATCTTCACCTCTCAAAGTACTGGGATTACAGGTGTGAGCCACCATACCTGGCTTGTGTAATTGTTTTAAGAGACCAGGGAGTTTTAAACTTTTGTGTGTTTTTATGATGGCAAATACTGACATTTCATCTCTATGTTTAAAACTCCTTTGAGCTGGGTGCAATGGCTCACAGTTGTAACCTTAGTACTTTGGGAGGCAGAGGTGAGAGGACTGCCTGAGACCAGGGATTCGAGATCAGCCTGGGCAACTTGGCAAGCCCTCATCTCTACCAAAAAAAAAAATTAGCCCAGCCTGCCTGTAGTTCCAGCTACTTAGAAGGTTAAGGTGAAAGGATTACCTGAGCCCAGGAAATTGAGGCTGCAAAATTGTGAGCATGCCACTGCACTTCAGCTTGGGTCACAGAGTAAGACTCCGACTAAAAAAAAAAAACCACATAGAAAACCTCCTTTGAGTAGTATTTCTTCTAGGACCACTCTAGTGGTGGCAGTTCCCTTTGTCTGGAAATTACTTTTTCTTATTCATTTATAAAGTTTAGTTTAGCAAGATACAAAAACTTTTCCAGTGGGGTTCTTTCTTTAAGAAAACTAAAACTAGGGCCCCACTCTCTTCTAGCTTGTGAGGTTTCTGCGGAGAAGTCCACTGTTAGTCTGATGGAATTTTTATATGTGATTAGACACCTTTCTCTTGCTGCCATTAGCACTTTGTCCTTCAAGCTGCTTTAGTCTGATGATTATATGCTTTAGTGAAGTCTGTCTTGCAGTGTTTCTTCCCGGAGTTCTCTGAGCTTCTTCTGCCTGGAGTTAGATCTCTAGCAAGACTACGGAGGTTTTCCTCCATTATTCCCTCAAAGAGGCATTCCAAACGCTTTATTTTTTCTTCTTCTCCCTCAGGAATACCTATGACTCATAGCTTTGGACATTTTACACAATCCAAATTGCTCAGAGACTTTGTTGATATAAAAAAAATTTTGTTTATTTTTGTCTGACTGGGTTAATTCAAAAGACATGTTTTTGACTTTTGAAATTCTTTCTTCTGCGTGGTCTAATCTAATAGTAAAGCTTTCAACAGAGTTTTGTAATTCTTTCAACAGACTTTTTTTTTTTTTATTTGGAGTCTCACACTTGCCACCCAGGCTGGAGTGCAGTGGCGATCACGGCTCACCGCAACCTCAAACTCCTGGGCTCAGATGATCTTCTGCCTCAGCCTCCCTTATAACTGAGACTAAAAGTGTGCACTACATGTCCAGCTAATTTTTGGATTTTTTTTGTAAACACATGGTCTCGCTATGTTGCCCAGGCTGATCTCGAACTCCAGGGCTCAATCCTCTTAACTCGTCCTCCCAGAGTGCTAGGATTATAGGAGTGAGCCGCAGCGCCTGGTCAGCTTCAATAAGTTCTGTTTGTTTTCTTTTCATTCCCAGAAGCTCTGTTTGTTTTTGTTTTTAACAATCTCTTTATGCATTTTTCATTTATACCCTGAATTGTTTTTCTGAGTTCTTTGTATTCACTTTTAACTTTCTCTTGAATCTAATGCAGCTTCCTTAAAATCAACATTTGAGCCGGGCTCGGTGGCTCAGCCTGTAATCCCGCACCTTTGGGAGGCTGAGGTGAGTGGATTGCCTGAGCCCATGGGCTCAAGACCCACCTGAGCAACTTGGCAAGACCTCATCTCTACAATAAATCAAAAATGAGCCGGGCGTGGTAGTGCGTGCCTGTAATCCCGGCTATTCGGAAGGCGGACGCAGAAGGATTGCCGGAGACCAGGAGGTCGAGGCTGCGGTGGCTGGGAGCAGCCACTGCACTCCAGTCTGGCAGACAGAGCGAGATTCCAACTAAAAAAAAAAAAATCAACATTTTGAATTCTTTATCTGATATCACAAAGATTTCACTTTGGTTAGGATCTGTTGCTGGGAACTAGTGTGATCCTTTGGGGTGTTGCAGCACTTTGTTCTTTCACATTAACAGGATTGTTTCTTTGGTTCTTTCTCATCTGAGTAGACTATCTCTTCTTATTGTTTTTTAATTTACTTTTGCTTGGATGAATTTTTTTCCCCTTGAGGATGTGACTATGACTATGGTGCATATTGGGTATGGCTGTTTGATTTCAGGTTCTGGGTGCTTTCGGTAGCAAAGGCTATTAGTTCCTTGGGTATGGATGGCCCTTGTGCAGTGGCCTTCTCAAACGCTGGTTGTAACAGTGAGGTACCAGGCAGGTGACTGGACCCTGCATTCTGCGGGGCCGGTCCCTCGAGGTATCAGGAAGCTCCTTCCCCAGCCTGTGCGCTTTTGGGGGGCAGGTTTTATACTGGAGTGCACAGGTCAGCCTCCAGGCAGTAGGTGGCCCTTACAGGTAAGAGCCAGTTGTGGCAAAAGCAACTAGGTACATGCTTCCCGGGAGGAGCGCTCTGATGCCTCAGGTGAGCTGATCTGTGGAATGCCCAGTGCCCCAAGCTCCCTGCTCAGCCCCAGTGTGGGGGGAGACAAAGCTGGGGGTGGGTGGGGGAGAGCTGGATCACGGAGCTTACCCTGAAACACCTCAATGGCGAACACAAGCACCAGCCCTGACGGGTGCTCCTAGTGAAATGCACCGAGGTGTCCACAGGGGCAAGAGGGCTGCCTGCGCTCCACAGTCTGGGCAGGGAGAAACACGATCTGCTTTCCTGTCCCTCCCCTGTCCAGGGGCTTGGAACTCTGTTCACACAGACAGTGCCATCTATCTCCAGGCCACAGTGTGGCCGAGGAGTCCCTTCCCACAGCCCGAAACAGGCAGTTTGGCACCTCTGGGGCTCTTCCTTGCAGGAACGCTGTTGTTCTATGTACAGAGGGGAAGGGGGCCTCTGAGTGCAAGCCCGGGCCCAGTGGTTCCACTGCCAGTGGAGGTACCGCTGGCCCAAGAGCCCTGATAGAATGGACAGGTCAGGCTAGGAAAACTTGAGGGCTGTAGGAACGCTCCAAGCTCATGGATGCCTGCAGCAGTTGATGCAGAAACTCTCATGCAAGCCAGTGACCTTGCTGCGGGAAATTTTGCACCTACATAACTGTTAAGGCTCTTATCAGACACACCTGCAGTATGTCTGTCTGCCCAGAATGCCTTGGTCAAGAGTTGACCACCAAGGCAGGAACTAGCTTAGAGATTGCCCCCCGCCCCAGAGCATTCACATCAGTAGCCAAGGTTGACCTAAGATGCCATGACCTGCTTTTACCTTCATTATACGATATTATGATATCATTAGCATTATGGTTTTACAAAATCTTCACCTACCAGGGTGCCATGACAGTCCTGGTATGACCTTATAAGGCCTGAAACCTCCCTGCCCGACAGAAGGGGAGAGTCACAGAGACCCAGGCCTAAGACCACCCATTTCCAGGAAAAAGTCCACCCCAAGCCCACTCCTCAACACCCAGAAGAATAAAAGTTATAACTCAACACTAGTTGGGTGCAGACTACTGCCCACTGCCCTTTCTTGGGAGTGAACACTTCTTTGATCAATAAAGCTACTTGTTTATCCCACCTCACTGTGTGTCTGTTTGCAAATTCATTCCAAATGAGAACACAAGAACCTATCGTCAACCATCTCCTGCTGGAGCAGCACCCCTTCTCCCGTCACAGCCCTGGAGTTGGCGTCCACATGTGCTGCCAATATCCCACACAGGCAGCCAGGGCTGTGGCCACAGACATGGTCAGGGAGGGAGGTTTCTCTCTCCACATTTGTGCCAGAGCACTGGCACTGCCTGGCTGCTGGGGCAGAACCACACCCCTCCCCTGGAGAGCTGAGCACAGAACTCACATGTTCACTAGAAGAGTGCAGTCACTTTCAGCCTACAAGGACAGGGGTCCCCAACACCCAGCCATGCACCAATACCAGTCTGTGGCCTGTTAGGAACCCTGGTCCACACAGTGGGGGGTGAGAAGCAGGCCAGCAAGCAAAGCTTCCTCTGTATTTACAGCCCTCCCCATGGCTGGCATGACTGCCTGAGCGCCGACTCCTGTCAGATCAGACTGAAAAGCCTGCTTCCATTTCCAACATCCTATCTTTGTGAAGCAGGATTTTCTGCAGTGATAGCAACCAAAACAAGATTACAGAGTTGACTGGATATAAGCAACACACTCTGGTGTCATGTCTCCTGTCATTCCCACATGGGACCAAGCTTAGGGCTCCCACTGATTTTGCATTATGGTGAGTTGTATCATTATTTCATTATATATTACAATGTAATAGTAATAGAAATAAAGTGTACAATAAATGTAATGCGCTTGAATCATTCCAAAACCATCTCCCTGTCCCAGTTCATGGAAAAACTATCTTCCATGAAACCAGTCCCTGAGGCTAAAAGTTTAGGTGGGAGACCTCTGCACAAGGGGGAGCCCTTGAGTCAAGGAGAGTGAGCACGCTGGTCTCCTTTGTCCACGGGGCATTTCCTTGGTGGCTTAGGAGCAGCCCTGTCTGAGGGCTGGACTGCTGGGACTCCTGCAGCTCCCCTGGATCTGGCCAGCCCTGTGTGGCTGCTGCGTCTGGGCAGGTGCTAGGAATGTCCGTGGGGGGTCTGGTGATGTGAAGACACAAGCAAAGACCTTGTCCCACAACAGGAGCATCCCCAGGCTGATGTGCACCACTACACCTTGGGCCTGGAAAAGGGGCCAGCAGCCCCACACAGCCAGGTAACTGGGTACAATGCTCACGAGACGTTCTCAAATTGCCGCCCGCACCAGCACTGGGCTCACTGAGAGTTTGGAAGCCAGCATTCTGCCACAGGGAGAAGTGGGAAGTGGAGCCTAAGGCATACCACCCACCCTTCACAGGGAATACCAAGTCCCTCAGGGTTTTCTCTCTACCGGACTCTTGCTTCCTTCCCTTTCTGTTCCCTGGCTTCTTCCCCTGATTTCTCTGATGGGCTCCAACACCCTCCCCTTAATATTTCATTCTGGCCAAGCTTAGTGGCTCAGCCTGTAATCCCAGCACTTGGGGAGGCTGAGGTGAGTGGATTGCCCGAGCCCACGGGTTCGAGACCCGCCTGGGCAACTTGGCAAGACCTCATCTTTACAATAAATAAAAAAATTAGCCGGGGGTGGTAGCCCGTAGTTGCAGCTACTGGAAGGCTGAGGCGGAAGGATCGCGGAGCCCAGCAGGTCGAGGCTGCAGTGACCAGAAGAGGCCGCTGCACTCCAGTTGGGGTGACAGAGTGAGACTCCAACTCAAAAAAAAAAAAAATCCCATTCTTGTTATGATTATTCACCCAGTGACGTTTAATTTAATTTAATTTTTTATTTGTGTAGAGATGAAGTCTTACTATGCTGCCTAAACTGGTCTTGAACTCCTGGGCACAAGCCATCCTCCAGCCTTAGCCTCCCAAAGTGCTGGGATTACAGGCGTGAGCCACAGCCCCTGGCCTCTAAGTCTGATCCCTTCTGAGAACTGCCGCCTGTCGTCTCTGGAGAGCTGTCTTGAAAAAAAAGGTTAAACAATCTTAAATACAAATCTCTGGCAGTCAGTTGGTTGATGGGCAACATGTCAAGAAGCCCTTGTATGAATGGCAGTGATTCTAGGATTCAGAGGCTCCCTCTTTCTTTCCAGTTCAGGACTACTTCTTGGAACTCTGAGATTGCTAAATGCAGAGTACTATAATGCAGGTAAATGCAGAGTTACTATAATGACAACGATAACTGTAATAACATGTGGGTGTGGCATTTTATATGCTAAGCAATTTAAATATCAAAATTATGCAATAAAATAGGGAAGAAAGGTATAAAAATTCATGTGGATAATTATAAGATTACCTATAGAAAAGAGATATTAGCCATTGATACAAATAATTCATGAGATTAAAGTGATTATGTTGACTAATACTGCCATCTAGCATTCAAATTCAGAACTACCATTTCTTGCCCATAAGGAGAATGTGAAGGGTCCTGATCTGAGATGGGCCATCCTAAATTGTCTTGTCTATTTGTAGGAAAACATTAGAAGAATTTTCCAGGGAACCACCTGGAGGTGACTAGAACGGTAGCTGGAGTGTAATAAAAAAATGAAGCCAGGCCAGGGACGGTGGTTCACGCCTGTAATCCCAGCATTTTGGGAGGTTGAGGTGAGAGGATTGCCTGAACCCAGGAGTTGGAGACCAGTCTGGGCAACTTGGCGAGAATTCGTCCGTACAAAAAACCAAAAAATCAGCCAAGCCTGGTGGAGTGTACCTGTAATCCTAGCTACTCAGGAGGCCGGGGTGGAAAGATCACCTGAGCCCAGGAGGTGGAGTCTGCGGTAGCTGTGGTTATGCCACTGCACTCCAATCTGGGTGACAGAGTAAGTCTCCAACTCTAACAAAGATTATATACGGAATGTATTCTAGTTTCCGTTTGTCCTCAGAGCTGGGAACACAGAGCATGAGTTTTGAACTCAGATCAATGGCATTAAAACAGAAGGCAACCTAAGAAGAGGTGGGCAAAGGAAAGCAATGGGAACCTGCAACAGCCTACCTCTTCTCAGGTGTTCCAGTCAACCCCCCAGGATTTCCCTCAGACCTCTTGGCCTCCTTTCTAACTGGTGACGAAGGTCTCACTCCATGACAACCTTTTATAAGCTCTTCCTCTCTCTCATCCCCTTTCTTTCCTTCTCTCCTCTCCCTCTCCTCTCTCTCTCCTCTCTCTCTCTCTTTTTGAGTCAGAGTCTCACTTTGTCACCCAGGCTAGAGTGCAGTGGCACAACCATGGCCACCATAGCCTCAATCTCCTGGGCTCAGGCAATCCTTCCTTCCACCTCAGCCTCCTGAGTATCTGGGACTACAGGCACGTGCCGCCAAACCTCGATTATTTTCTGATTTTTTTGTAGAGACAAGATCTCACTATGTTGCTCAACCTAGTTTCAAACTCCTGGGCTCAAGCAATCCTCCTGTCTCGGCCTCCCAAAGGACTGGGATTACAGGTGAGAGCCACTGTGCCCAGCTTCTCATGCCCTTTTCTAATGTCCTCCTCACTGCATATGGAGTCAGTGTGACTTGGTGGAAAGAGGGTTTGAATCCGGGAACCTCCCCTCCCCTACTTATCTTACTGTTTATCTCGAGCATATCATGATTTTTCTGAGGCTTGTTATTCCTATTTGGAAGGGGGGTACATGACATGAACTTACAGGGTGGTTGCTTACATTGGAAAATGTCTTGTGGAAGACACTGATATGTGGTAGACAGAAATTTTCATTTTCTTATCTTTCATTTTCCTGCCATCCGTACATCACTGCAAGGGGGAAATTAGTAAATATAAGAAATAGATTATTGGCATGAAATATTAGGTATAAATAATTTTCTTTTTATTATTATTATTTTTTAAACAGAGACATTCTTGCTATGTTGGCCAGGCTCGTCTTGAACTCCTGGCCTCAAGCAATCCTCCAGCCTCAGCCTCCCAGAGTGCTGGGATTACAGACAGGAGCCACAGCACCTGGCCAGGTATAAATAATTTTTAAAGTTTGATTCTAAAGATGCGATGACATTACATTCTGACAGATTGTTGTTATCTGGGTGTACTCTGAGAAAGGGTCACTCAGACATGTGGTGCACTAGAAGGAAAAAACATGGGCTCTCCCACTTGCTTACCTGCAAACCTGAGGCAAATTACTTTCACTCCTCTAAAAAATCCGTCTTATGCTGAATACTCTATAGTTATGAGGACACATCAGGTAAAATAGTTGAAAGGACTTCGTAAAGTCTAAATGCTGATTGAGTTATTATTGTTGTTGTTATTATTAATATTATTATTTTGAGTCAGAGTCTCGCTCAGGTTAGAGTGCAGTGGCACACTCACGGCCACCGCAGCCTCAACCTCCTGGACTTAGGCAAACTTTCCACCACAGCTTCCTGCTGGAACTACAGGCACATGCCACCATACTCGCTCTTTTTTATTTTTATTTTTGGCATTTTTTGTGGAAACAAGGTCTTGCTATGTCTCTCAGGCTGGTCAATTCTCCCGCCTCGGTTTCCCAAAATGCTGGGATTACAGGCATGAACCACTGCGTCCAGCCTCATTATATTAAATGTATAAGCCAAGCTCAGAAAGACAAATATTCTATGTTCTCAATGATATGTGGGAACTAAAAAGTAGTGGAACTTATGGCGATAGAGAGTAGATTGTTGGTTACCAGAGGCCAGGAAGGGTGGGGGGAGGGGAAATGAAGAGAGGTTTTTTAATGGGTACAAGTAAATAGTGGGGTAGAAGAAATAAGACCTGGTGTTTGATAGACCAGTAGGATGACTAGAGTTAACATCACTCTATTATACATTTTTTCTTTTTGAGTTGGAGTCTCACTCTGTCACCCAGACTGGAGTGTAGTGGCTGCTCCCGGCCACCGCAGCCTCGACCTGCTGGGCTCCGGCGATCCTTCCACCTCAGCCTTCCGAGTAGCTGGAACTACAGGCGCGCACTGCCACATCCGGCTAATTTTTGATTTATTGTAGAGATGAGGTCTCGCCAAGTTGCCCAGGCAGGTCTCGAACCCACGGGCTCAGGCAATCCACTCACCTCAGCCTCCCAAGGCGCGGGATTACAGGCTGAGCCACCAAGCCCGGCTTATTATACATTTCAAAATAGCTTGAAGAGACTAATTTGAATGTTCCTAGCATAAATATAAATATTTGAGGTGATAGATATTGCATTTATTCTGATGTGATTACATGAGTAATCAAATTATCATATGTACCCTGAAAATATGTAATCTATTATGCATCAATAAAGTTTTTAAAAATAAAGTAACTTAATATGAGGGCTCAATGTCTCACATTAATAATACCAAACTCTTTTCCCAGTTTGTGCCCGGGAAAAGAAATAAACACCGAAGAAATTACTATTTGGAAAAAGGTTATATATGGTATATAGTAAAACAGAATCAGAAATAGGAAGTCTGTTAATTTACTCACTACTCATTAAGCCATCTGTCTCATATAGCCTTATTAGCATCTGCCACTCTTGAGATAGAAAAACAAATAGCATTTGTTCTTATCCTGAAATACATTAAGAGACAGTCATAAAGAGAGGTGAATTGAGATTATATACATAGATTCTATAATAATTTCAGAAATCCAATATGGCAAGTCCCCTTCATGCAAATAAGTTGTTCCCAGAGCACGTTCATAAGTTCAATTGGTTCATAAGTCCAACAAAATTTGCCTAGGAACTCAACTAACACAATTGGCTATAGAGTACTGTATTATAAAAGGTTTATAATACTTTTCACTTTTTTTTTTTTAGTTGGAGTCTCACTCAGTTGCCCAGGCTGGAGTGCAGTGGCACACTCACAGCTACTGCAACCTCGACCTGTTGGGCTCAGGTGATCCTTCTACCTCAGCCTTCCAAGTAGCTGGAACTACAGGCACACACCACAACACGCAGCTAATTTTTTAATTTATTGTAGAGATGAGGTCTCACCAAGTTGCCCAGGCTGGTCTCAAACTCATGGGCTCAGGCAATCCTCTCACCTCGGCCTCCCAAAGTGCTGGCATTACAGGCTTGAGCCACTACAGTCTTGCTCTCTGCTGGTCATGGCTTTCCTGCTGTGATCAGTCCTCCGACCTCTGCTACACTTTAGCACACTCACTCCCTGGGAGACCGCATCCTACCCTCTGGCATTAAGCATCATCTCTACACCGATGGCTCCCAATTTTCTGACCCCACCTAGACTTCTTTCTACAACTCCACAATCACTTATCCTATTGTCTCTTTGTATAGCAAGCATCTCACAATTATCATTACCAATCTGCACTCCTGACCTAAAACTCCAAACCTCAACCTCCTTCAGGGTCTCCCATCCCCATGGAGGATATTTTCACACAGTTGCTCAGGCCAATCTTGAGGTAACCCTTAATCCATTTCCTTCTCCCCACCCCCCTTTTTAAATGCCTTTTTTCATCTTTATTTTGGTTTCAGGGGTACACATGCAAGTTCGTTACATGGACATACTGTGTGTTGGTGGGGATTGAGTGTCAGGTGGCCCAGTCCCCAGATAGTGAGCATTGTACCTCATAGGTAGTTTCTGAACCCTAACCCACTTCCTACCTACCCCCTGTACTGGTGTACTGTCTATCATTTCCATCCTTGTGACCATTTAGCTCCCACATATGAGCGAAAACATGCATCGTTTGGTTTTCTGTTTCTGAGTCAGCTCACGCAGGATGCTGATCTCCAGCTCCATCCATATTACTGCAAAGGACATGATTTCATTCTTTTTTATGGCTGTACAGTATTTTATGGTGCATATATACACTTTTTCTTTCCTTTTTTATTTTTTGAGTTGGAGTCTCACTCTGTCGCCCAGACTGGAGTGCAGTGGCCGCTCCCGGCCACCACAGCCTTGACCTGCTGAGCTCTGGAGATCCTTCTGTCTCAGCCTTCCAAGTAGCTGGAATTACAGGCGCGCGCTACCACATCCGGCTAATTTTTTGATTTATTGTAGAGATGTAAAGGCGCGGGATTACAGGCTGAGCCACCGAGCCCGGCAGTCCTATTATTTTCTGCACAATAGCCAGATGATTATTTTTAAACCAACGTCGAACTATGTCACTTCTCTGTTCAAAACCTGCTCCTTTTTATCCTTCGATGTGACTATGACCCATTTTCTCATTTCCAATGTGCTCAAAGCTCGAAGGTCACTTCATTAGAGACATCTGCCTGCTATCACTCAAAAATAAGAGTCCTTCTGCATCCACTGCCGGTTCTGTTTCGTTTTTTGTTGGCATTTGATAATACTCTCTTGTGTTTATCTGCTTATATTCTCTTTTCCTGGGTAAGCACACCACGAGGAATCCGTCTCTCACTGTTGTATTTCTAATGCCAAAAACAGTATCTGGAAGTGTAGACACTCGGATGCTTTTATCAAGCATGCTAGGCATTATTCTAACACCTTGTATGTTGTCTATTAAATTATCTTAACATGTCAGATTTGCTGAATTGCTGTCCATGTTTCATAGGTGTGGCGACCGGACTCACGCGTGGCTTAGTTGGATGTAAATCCAGCGGGCTCCCTCAGGAATCCCATGGGGCCGGCACTGCGCTACTGGGCAAGTCAAGGCAGGGCGTGCCCGGAGGGCTGCCGGACGCACAATCTCCGGGATGCCGGCGCGCGTCAATCACTAGGATTGGGAGCCGGGCGGTGCGGACAGAGCGCGGAGCGGGATGCACTTCTTCTGGGGCGCCGGATCCCGGGGGCCGCAGCGCCAGACGGCGGCGGGCGTGGACGGCAGGGAGCTGCTGCAGGCTGCCAGCGGGGAGAGCCACGCGCTACTGCTGCGGGCCGACCACACCGTCTACGCGTGCGGAGACAACAGCCGGGGCCAGCTGGGCCGGGGAAGGGCTCCCAGCGGGGAGCATCCGGGTGAGCTCGGGGGGCCTACGTGCGGGACGCGGGGACGCGGGGCCAAGGGACGGGGGGGGGCTCAGGGACCGGGCGCGGGGACGCGGGGACGGGGCGCGGGCGCTCAGGTGCGGGGCGCGGGGATGCGGAGACGGGGCTGAGGGTCCCAGGTGCAGGCGCGGAGTCTCCAGTACTGGGCACAGGGGCTCAGGTGCCGGGCTTGGGACTCGGGTACAAGGCGCCGGGACACAGGTGCGGGGCGCGGGGACGCAGGTGCCGGGGACGGGGTCGAAGCGCCGGGGCTCCGGTGCCGGGCGCGAGCACCCGGGTCCAAGGAGCGCGGGGACACAGGCGCAGGGCGCCCAGGTCCCGGGAGCTGAGCAAGCTGGACTCCGCGCTTCGGCGACGCAAGCTCGTCAGTTTCGCTTTTGCGACTCGCCCCGCGCTGTTTCGGTTTCCAGTTCCCGCTCTGAGCGAAACTGAGAGCGGAAACCGACCCAGACCGCGCGCCGCCGGCGCCAGGGGCGGGCCCTGCTGCTCGCCCTTCGACCCCGCCTCGCCCGCGCTGGTCAACTGGGGCATCAGCCTCACCCTGCAAATGTGGCCTGTGAGTTGGACACCTTGCAGCCCCTCAGAAATGCCCTGGGAATCTTTTTTCCAAAAATTGAAAAATACACAATAGCACTGATTGTTGTAGAAACGCGGAGGAAAAAAATCACCTGTAATCCCAACACCCAAAGACAACTTCTAACGTTTTAATGCATGCCCTCCTTATCTTTTTTTCTAGGTATATATCTAATCTTTAACAACTCTGACATTTTGATGCATTTCTTCCTTGTCTTTTTTTCTATATATGTATTTAATCTTTTCAAAAATCATGTCATTATACAGTTTTGTATATACAAACTCTGTAAATTATGTTTTCACCAAACATAATGTCATGAACATATTACCCTTTTACTATGTATGTTTTGAACATGTATTTTTTAAAAATGAGCCAGGCTTGGTGGCTCATGCCTGTAATCCCCAGCATTTGGGGAGGCATAGGTAAGAGGATTGTCTGAGCCCAGGGATTCGAGACTAGCCTGGGCAATTTATTGCGACCTCATCTCTATAATAAATAAATAAATAAAAAATTAGCCAGGCATGGTGGCCCACGCCTGTGATTCCAGCTACTTGGAAGACTGAGGCAGAGGGATCACCTGAGCCCAGCAGGTCGAGGCTGCGATGGCCATGAGCGTACCACTACACTCTAGCCTGGGCAACAGAGTGAGACTCTGACTCAAAAAAAAAAAGAAATAAATAAAATACATTTTAGATTGCTGCCTAACATTTCAGGCTCTAAGAGTATCACAATTTAATTATTCTCCTTTTGTGGAATTAGGTTGTTTCCCATTAGGGGCTTTTATAAATAATCCCAATTGATATCCTTGCAAGTAAATATTTGACCGTATTTCTGATTGTTTGCTTAGAATGATTTCTTTTTTTTTTTGAGTTGGTGTCTCACTGTGTCACCCAGGCTGGAGTGCAGTGGCACGCTCACGGCCACTGCAATCTCGACCTGCTGAGCTCAGGTGATCCTTCCCCTCAGTCTTTCAAGTAGCTGGGACTACAGGCATATGTCACCATGCCTGGCTAATTTTTTTATTTATTATAGAGATGAGGTCTCACCAAGTTGCCCAGGTTGGTCTCAACCCTGTTGGGCTCAGGCAATCCTCTCACTTTGGCCTCCCAAAGTGCTGAGATTATAAGCATGAGCCATCATGCCCGGCCTTAGAATAATTTCAAGAGATTTGGAGGAGGAAAATTTTTCCTCTACTCTCTTAGGGACTTGCAAATTTTGCTGACAAAAGACAGATGAACAGGAGAAAAAGCATACAATTTTGTTAATCTTTTACATGTAGGGAATTTACAGAAAAGAAGTGAAGCTCAAGTGCTTGAACTCTGGGGCTTGTAGACCATATTTACAATGGATGATAACAAAGGATGGTAAATTGGGAGGAAGTGACTAGAAGATATATGAGAAAATCAAATAGAAGATAAGGGTTATTTTAGTAAGAGTTGTCTATGCAGGCTTATCTCAGTGCCAGCTCTCCATCTTAGTTGGTCCAGGAGACAGAGGCTCTTCACAAAGGGTTTTATGCCTGACTTTTAGGCACACAAGAGGAGGGCAGAGAACTCTTCCTGCATCTGTTGATTCTCAATTGCCTTCAACTCAAAATAATTCTTAGGCTGAAGTGTTGTGTTTTCAGGTGACACGTCCTAAGTCCCCTCAGGTGAAAGTGAGGGGCAACGTGATACTTAATGCTAAATTGTTCTCCAGGAAAGTGGTATCAATTTTACCTTCATGAGTGTATGAATCTTTGAAAAATTTTTTAGCATTGCCTAGATTTAAGTAAATACTTGATAAGATCACAAAGGTGAAACAAAATCTTAACCAGGCACGATGGCTTAATGCCTATAATCCCAGCACTTTGGAAGGCAGAGGTGAGAGGATTGCCTGAAACTAGGGGTTTGAGACCAACTTGGGCAACTTGGCGAGACCTCGTCTATACAATAAATAAAAAAATTAGCTAGGCATGGTGGTGCGCACCTGTAGTCCCAGCTGCTTGGGAGGTTGAGGCAGAAGGATCGCCTGAGGCCAGCAGATCAAGGCTATGGTGGCTGTGATCATATTACTGCACTCCAGCCTGGGTGACAGAACGAGACCCTGACTCAAAAAAAAAAAAAATCTTAAGTAGTACACAAACTTTATGGGGAATGATGTTCTCAAGCCTAAACCTCTAATATTTCAGAGACACTTTGGGAAAACAGTTTAAATTGCCTTGTGGGGACATGTGATCAGGTTTTCATTTGTGGGCACATTTAGGGGCTCTATAGGGACATATTTCTTCTCTCTTCATTGTTAGAGAATCCAGCATCTGCCTCTCACACTCAGGGGGCAGGCTCCCTGCCAATTTCCTTCTGAGCAAGGGATTCTCTGCTCTTGATATTCCAGGTTGAAAAGACAAAAAACTAGAATGGATCCCAGCACTTTGGGAGCCCAAGGTGGGAGGATTGGGCCAGCAATGTAGCAAGAGCCTGTCTCTTCAAAAAACAGAAAAATTAGCTGTGCACGGTGGCACACACCTGTAGCTCCAGCTACTTGGGAGGCTGAGGCAGGAGGATCTCTAGAGTTCAGGAGGCTCTGCACTCCAACTTGGATGACAGAGCGAGACCCTGTCTCAAAAAAAAAAAAAAAAAAAGGAGAAGAAGTATACAATGGAGGAAACCTCTGGGTTCTTTTATTTTGCTAGGTTTTGCTACCACCATCATAGAGAAACATTTGATCAAGCATCATAGTCCCTAGAAATTCCCTTTCTCCATGATGCCTACTCTTAAACAGCAGCTGTTAAAAGATAAACTTGGGTACATTACATTTTTTTTTTGAGTTGGTGTCTCATTCTGTCTCCCAGGCTGGGTGGAGTACAGTGGCACGCTCATGGCCACCACAGCCTTGACTTGCTGGGCTCAGTTGATCCTTCCACCTCAGCCTTTCAAGTACTTTGAACTACAGGTGGGTGCCACCACACCTGGTGGATTTTTTATTTGTATTTTTTTGAGTCGGAGTCTCACTCTGTCGCCCAGGCTGGAGAGCAGTAGCACACTCATGGCCACCACAGCCTCGACTGGCTGCACTCTGATGATCCTTCTGCCTCAGCCTTCCAAGTAGCTGGAACTACAGGCACATGCTGCCATGCCGAGATAATTTTTTGATTTATTGTAGAGATGAGGTCTCGTTGCCAGGTGGGTCTCAAACTCGTGAGCTCAGGCAGTCCTCCCACCTTGGCCTCCCAAAGTGCTGGGATTATAGGCGTGAGCCACCACTCCTGGCCTACATTACAATTTTTAAGAGTTTATTTGAACACTCATTGATTCATGAGTTGGACAACTTCCAACCTCAAGCAGTTAGGCTCCATAGAGGGAAGTGGAGAGGGGTGAGAGAGGAGACCAGGGAAACTGTCATATGATGTTTGAAGAAGCAAGACAAAGCAAATATTTGATTTGGCTGAAGTGGAAAGTCCCTAGATAAAAGTAGTTGGCAGTTTCTGGTGAGTCAAGTCACCGGTCAGAGGTTAGTTGCCAGTTTCTGACTGGTGAAGCTTAAGTTTCATTTTTCTAGGTTGTGAGTTCATTCAGAGTTGGGTTTTTCTTTGCTTATGTAGGAACCCAGTCTTCTTTTTTTAAAAGAATTTTATTTTGAAATTGTGGGGTACAATTCAGGGTTAAGTATATAAGTGCTCACTGTGCAGGTACCCTTGTTGATGAGATGTGGCCCCCCTTCCCCAGGTGGAGACCGACTACTGTCAATCCCAGCTTCCCAGCCCCCACCCCCCTCCCTGCAGTTTCCCGCTACTTGTAATTAATACTACAGTAATTTGGTAGTTGTTCAAGGTCCACTTATGAGTGAGAACATGTGATACTCATCTCTTTGTTTCTGTGAGCGATCACTCAGTATTATAAGCTCTAATTCCATCCACGTTGCTGCAAAGTTTATGATTTTGCTCTTCTTTATGGCTGTGTAATATTCCGCTGTATAATATTCCATTTTGTATATGTACCACATTTTTTTAATCCAGTCCTCTTTTGATGGGCAGCACGGTTGGTTCCATGTTCTTGCTCCTGTGAACAATGCTGCAATAAATATGCGTGTGCAGTTATCTTTTTTATAGAGTGACCTGAGTTCTTCCAGGTATATTCCCAGTAGGGGAATGCAGAATCATATGGAAGGTCAATTTTTAGGAGTTTTAGGAATTGCCACACTGATTTCCACAGAGGCTGTACTAGTTTACACTCCCACCGTCGGTGTAGAAGTGTTCCCTTTTCGCCACATCTTCTCTAGCATGTTATTTTTTGAGTTATTATTGATGGCCATTCTGACTGGAGTTAGGTGGTATCTCAGTGTAGTTTTAATTTGCATCTCCTTGATAATCAGTGAGCAGCATGGTCTCCTGGTTGATTGTTTTAACACAAATGTTCCCATAAAGACAGAGTTACACACATTGAGCTTCTTTCCGGCAGACATTTAGCATGGACTTTAGGTATTGATTTCAAAAACCATTGGAGGAGACAAGGCATCTGGGTGACCCTTCTTTTTGAAGATAAGTTCTGTTTTGAATTTGTTGATAAATTAATAATGGGGGGGTGTTTTTTTTTTGTTTTTGCTCCCAAAGCACCAGTTAAGGCATTGCGAACTCTACATGTTGATTTTGTGAGCTGTGGGAAGGAGCACTCCCTGGCTGTCTGCCACAAAGGAAGAGTCTTTGCATGGGGAGTTGGCTCTGAAGGGCAGCTGGGAATTGGAGAATTTATGGAAACATGTTCTATACCCACGTAAGTGTTTACATTCACTCTTTCATTAATTCATTTTTTTTGGGGGGGGGTACCATGTGCCTGGCAAAATGCCAGGCTACAAAGATGATGATGACAAAGATGACTGCAAGAATTATTATGACGATGACTAATGCAGCTCCTGACTTCAAGGATTGCAGTCCAGAGAAGGCAGGAAGGAACTTACATCACCAATGATTTCTTAATTAGAATCCCATGCAGGAAAAGCGGAGAGTGGAATAAGATGGAACTCTTTGTGGGGACACACTTGGGTCTCCACAGTGAGTATAAAGAGTATTTTAATGTGTGTGTGTGTGTGTGTGTGTGTGTGTGTGTGTGTCGGAGTCTCATTCTGTCGCCCAGGCTGGAGTGCAGTGGCATGCTCATGGCCACCGCAGCCTCGTGATGCTGGTCTCAGATGATCCTTCCTCCTCAGCCTTCCAAGCAGCTGGAACTACAGGCACGTGCCACCACGTCTGGCTAATTTTTCGATTTATTGTAGAGTCAAGGTTTCCCAGGCTGGTCTTGAACTCCTGGGCACAGGTAATTTTCCTGCCTTGGCCTCCCAAAGTGTTGGAATTACAGGCGTGATTTGCTGTGCCCAGTCTAAGACTGTTTTTTAATTAAAATTTTTTTTAATTTTAAAGATGTGGGGTACAATCAGGGTTAGGTATACAAATGTTCATTATGCAGGTACCCTTGTTGATGAGGTGTCGTTACTCCCACTCCCCTGCAGATTCCTGCTACGACCAATCCCGCCTCCCCTCGCCCCCAGCAGTTTCCCACTACTGCCCCTAAGACTATTTTAAAGTGAGAGCATTTGAGCTACAGAAGATGTAGAAAACATTTTTTCTGACACTTCGCTGGAGCCTCCTTAAAATATGGTTGTCATGAACCTCCCTCATTGGGAGTTTCCTGCAAATTCAGCCATCACGAAGACAGACGGCCCATCCCCGTTACTGTCAGAAGGCCCAACAGAACCTTCCACACTCTCCCACTGAAGCCCTATCACGGCTTCTTTTATCATTGATTTACATATAGCAACCCTAAGTAAGTTGGAATGACTGATATACTACAATTTAGTTCCAAAGTTTACTAAGTTCATCCTTCATAATCTGTAGATGCTTCTGCTCATTTCTTTCTTTCTTTCTTGTTTTCTTTGTTTTATTGTACAGACGTGGGGTACAAGTCAGGATTAGGTACATAAGTCGTCTGCCTGCAGGTGAAGTTTGGGCCTCCCACGGGTCCTCACTTCCCTGGTTTAGGATCAAGTACCCTTGGCGATGTTACGAGCCCCCCTCCTCCCCTAGCAGTGTCTCGTGACTGCTGATCCCTCCCTTGTAGTATTGTGATGAGTGTTCAGGACTTACTTATGAGTGAGAACATGTGGTACTCAGTTCTCTGTTTCTGTGATAGATCACTGAGTGTGATGGTCTCTAAATCCATCCAAGTTGCTGCAGAGTCCATAATTTTGTCCTTCTTTATGGCTGTGTAATAGTCTATCGTGTATATATACCACATTTTAAAAATCCAGTCCATTTTCAGTGAGAAGCACGGTTAGTTCTATATTTTTGCTGTTGTGAATATTGCTTCCATAAACATGCATGTGCAGGTATCTTTTTTGTGGAATTGAGTTCCTTCAGGTATATTCCCAGGAGGGGGATTACTAGGTCATATGGAAGGTCAATTTCTAGTTTAAAAATCACCACACTGCTTTCCGTAGAGGTTGAACAGGTTTGCACTCCCACCAACAGTGTAGAAGCATTCCCTTTTTCCTGCACCCATACCAGCATCTGTTGTTTTTTGATTTATTAATGGTGGCCATTCTTTTTTGTTGTTGTTTTTTTTTTGAGTTGAAGTCTCACTCTGTTACCCAGACTGGAGTGCAGTGGCCGCTCCCGGCCACCGCAGTCTTGACCTGCTGGGCTCCGGCAATCCTTCCCCTTCAGCCTTCCAAATATCTGGAACTACAGGTGTGCGCTGCCACGCCTGGCTAATTTTTTGATTCATTGTAGAGACGAGGTCTTGCCAAGTTGCCCAGGTGGGTCTCGAACCCACGGGCTCAGGCAGTCCATTCACCTCAGCCTGCCAAAGCGCAGGATTACAGGCTGAGCCACCGAGCCTGGCAATGGTGGCCATTCTTAATGGAGTTAGGTGCTTCTGCTCATTTATTTTGTCCAAACAATGCTTATTGGAAGAGGCAAGTCAACCAACAATGCATTTCTCGTTTGAACAGGCATAGTTTTTCAATGACAGAAGCTCTCTGTCTTTTCTTTGTCTCTGTCTTTCTTCCTCCGTCCCTTCTTCCCACCCCTGCTCCTCATCCCTCTCACCATGGCACAGAACTAGAAAGAGAGGAAGAAGAGTGGAGGAAAAAAGGAAGATTTGGGGCATTGACTTCACACAGCATTTCATTCTACAAGCAGGGTTTGTGTTGTTGGACTGACTGTTATTTGGAGTGAAATCCAGTAGCTTTCGGCAGCATTAAACAAATTTCAACTCATGATTCATAATCACCTACTGCTGTATTAAGCACAGGGGAACATTTAAGATATATAGGTATATAACTTTACTTTGGGCTGTTCTGCATAAGTGAGCCCACGTGTAAATAAACCTTGTCTTTTTTTCTGTTAATCTGTCTATTGTCAGTTAATTTGCAGGCTCCTAAACATGGGACTCAGGTTAGAAGAAGAAAAGTTTTTCTCCTAACCTAAACTTTTGCTTTGTCTTAAGCCTCTGAGTCTCAATATTTTCTTTAGTAAAATGGGGGGAAAGATCACATTTCCTGACAAACAGCTTCCTAGGACAAGTAACATGATAGCTCTGAATTATGTTTTTATGACTTACATACTTAGGGAATTTTCTTTATTTTATTACTTTTTGTTCTTTTTTTATTAATAGAGATGAGGTCTCACTATGTTACCCAGGCTTGTCTCAAACTCCTGGGCTCAAACGATCGTCTCACCTCAGCCTCTCAAAGTGCTGCGATTATAAGTGTGAGGCTCCGCACCCAATCACATCCTTGGGAATTTTCAAATGCATTCTTTCTAATACCAGGAAATTACTTCTTGTTTCTGTTCATAAAATTGTGAGGGAGTGATGTGACTTAGGGTAATAAGCTTTGAACTTGGAATGAAAAGATCAGGGTTTTCTTCACCTTGATACCTATTTGACCTCTTGGAGTACCCTTAGGTTCAACTACATGAAATTGCTGATATTTATCTGTTTTTGATTCAATAACATGGCAATTTTGTATGATTTAACCTAGTGGTTTCTTTATCTCATAGGGATTAAATTAGATGATGAAGGCATTGAGGCCGGTGCGGTGGCTCATGCCTGTAATCCCAGCACTTTTGGAGGGGGAGGCAAGAAGATTACCTGAGCCCAGGGCTTTGAGACCAGCTGGGGCAATTTGGCAAGAACTCATCTCTAGAATAAATCACAAAATTAGCCAGGTGTGGTGGCGTGCACCTGTAGTCCCAGCTACTTGGTGTTGGGTGTTCTGTAAATGCTAAAGCCCTGTGCTTATGTGTATGAAGGAATTTCTTTTCTTTCTTTTTTTTTTTTTTGAGTCGGAATCTCACTCTGTTGCCCAGGCTGGAGCACAGTGGCATGCTCATGGCCACTGCAACCTCAACCTGCTGGACTCAGGCGATCCTTCCACCTCAGCCTTCAAAATAGCTGGAACTAGAGGCACGTGCTACCACGCCCAGTCAACTTTTTTTGATTTTATTGCAGAGACGAGGTCTCGCCAAGTTGTCCAGGCTGGTCTCGAACGCCTGGGTTCAGGTACTCCTCTCACCTCTGCCTCCCAAAGTTCTGGTATTTAACAAATTCTTAAGCCAAAAGCATAAAATAAAAATTAATGCATTACATGATGTATCAAAGTCCAATAAAAATCACTTCCACATTATGTACTGTTTTGGATTCTGTCCTGTCCTCTGTATGTGTTGATACCATATTAAAAACCATTTGAGTGTGCTGAAATCAAAGTACTTCAGAAATATGAGGGGAAAAATTGCTTTTTAGGCCATATTACCTGAGATACTTTTGAATATCTGTAGTCCACTTGGCAACTCACCTTAAATAAAGATTAATAGATTTTGTCTCATTTTTATTATAGGAAAATAACAACTCTGAAGGGTATAAAAATAATACAAGTTTCCTGTGGACACTACCACTCCCTGGCATTATCAAAAGGTAAAAAACAAGTTTTGAATCTCCGAGTGTCATTGGGAAATAATGTCTTGGATAAGAATGAGAACTATACATTTTTTTTTTAACACACTAGGGTTTGTTTTAATGCACCTAAGAAGGTTTTAAATCTCCAGGTTTCGTAAGATGTGGTGTTCCTCCCGTTTTTCTACCCCCAAATTTCTCTGCTCTTCTTACACTCTGTTGCCACAAATGACCACCTCTGTTTATCTGACCCAACTGGCCGACTGAACAGTGGCCTTATTCCCAGTCTTTTACTCTTTCTGCTGACTGGCTTGTCTACACTGGCAAACATGAGCGGACTAAGGTCTAAGTGTCTATTTCGTTGTCTCAAAGACAGAAAAGTCAAGATGTCAAAATCGGGCAACCTCTTTCAGGTCCCCTCCCACTGTGGGAGATTTTCTGTCTTCAGAATAATCCTACTTTCTCAAAAAAAAAAAAAAAAAAGTCAAAAGCTTGACTCTACATTTTTTCTTTTTAAAGTTTGTATTTATTTATTTTTTTATCTCTACACTCTCATGTTCGGTGTCTGGGAGCCTGCAAATTAAGTGAACAAAAGACAGATTAACAGAGAAAGGCACCCCATTTTTATTAATATTTTAACACATAATAATTGTGAATCTACATTTTTTTTTGAGTTGGAGTCTCACTCTGTCACTCAGGCTGGAGTGCAGTGGCACACTTACAGCCACCACAGCCTCGACCCGCTGGGCTCAGGTGATGCTTTCACCTCAGCCTTCTGAGTAGCTGGGATAACAGGCACGCACCACCACACCTGGCTAATTTTTTTGATTTTTTTGTAGAGACAAGGTCTTGACATGTTGCCCAGGCTTGTCTCGAACTCCTTGACTCAGGCAATCCTCTAACTTTGGCCTCCCAAAGTGCTGTTGATTTTCATTTGTCTTCAGCTTAAAACAATCCTTATGCCAAAGTAGCATATTTCAGGGTGGCTTATCTCTCTGTTTGTCTGTCTGTCTCTCACTCTCTCTTTTTCCTCATTGGAGTCTCACTCTGTCACCTAGGCTTAAGTGCAGTGGCATGTGCACAGCTACGGTACTCAACCTGCTGGGCTCAGGTGATCCTTCTGCTTCACCACCAAGTAACTGGAACTACAGGCATGTGCCACCATGCCCAGCTAATTTTTGTTAAACTATAGAGAGGAAGTCTTGTAGAGTGTCGTCCAGGCTAGTATCTAACCCCCGGGCCCAGGCAATCCTCTTGCCTCCACCTTTCAAAGTACTGGAATTACAGGCCTGAGCCACCACACCTGGCAAGGTGGTCTATCTTCATCCTCTTCAAGAGATATGCAACATTTGTGTGTTCTTCAGCATTGCAACTGTACCGTAGGGTCTCTGGATAGCCAACATTTTTTTGGTCATCTGTGTGTCAACTACCGTGTTAAATGCTTTACATGAGTTATCTCATATAATTACCCAAAAAGCACAGAAACTGGGTATGATTCATATTCTCAGTTCAGAAATGGGAAAATTTGGACCCAGAGACTTTAAATAATATGCCTAATGTTACACACTAAGAAACAGAAGAGGCCAGGCGTGGTAGCTCACACCTGTTATCCCAGCACTTTGGGAGGCTAAGGAAGAATGATTGCTTGAGCCCAGGAGTTTGAGGCCAGCCTGGGTTACATAGCAAGACTTCATCTTTATAAAAGATGAAAAAAAAATGGCCAGGCGTGATAGCTTACACCTATAATCCCAGTACTTTGGGAGGTTGAGGTGAGAGGATTGCCTGAGCCCAGCCTGCGATGGCCCTCCAGCCTGGGTGACAGAGTAAGACTTCAACTCAAAAAAAATAAAAAATTAAAAAAAATTTAGCCAGGCATGGTGGTGCACACCTATAATCCCAGCTACTCAGGAGTATTACTTGAGCCCAAGAGATCGGGGCTACAGTGAGCTATGATCGTGCCACTGCACTCCTGCCTGGGTGACAGAGGGAGACCATGACTCAGAATAAAATAAAAATAAATTTACTAAGAGAGTAGGTTGTAAATGTTCTCATTACAGACAGAAGGTAACTACGTGAGATGATTGATACATTAACTGGCTATGGCATTCATCATTTCCCAATATATCCGTACATCAAAACATCACATTAGATGTTTTAAATATGTAATTTTATTTGTCAATCATACTTCAATAAAGTTGAAAAAAAATTATGGAATTAGAGTGGTAGTTCCTACTTGAATTTGATATTCCGATATGTGTGCAATTGTGAATTTCTCTTCATTATTTTTATAGATAGCCAAGTGTTTTCATGGGGAAAAAACAGCCATGGGCAGCTGGGTCTGGGGGAAGGGCTCCTGTCCCAAGCTGTCCCACAGAGGGTGAGGTCCCTGGAGGGGATCCCGCTGGCTCAGGTGGCTGCTGGAGGGGCTCACAGCTTCGCCCTGTCACTCTGTGGGACTTCGTTTGGCTGGGGGAGCAACAGTGCGGGGCAGCTGGCCCTCAGCAGGAAGGATGGCCCAGGTAAGAACATCATCTTGTTACTGCTGTGAATCATTCTTTCTTTCCAGGTGAAAGACCAGCTTGGCAAAAGGCAGTCTCAACAGTTAAAACAGTGGTCCTGGCCAGGTGTGGTGGCTCTCACCTGTAATTCCAGAACTTTGGGAGGCCAAGGCAGAAGGATTGCTTGAGCCCAGGGGTTCGAGACCAGCCTACAACATAGCGAGAGCTCATCTCTAAAACATTAATAACTAACAAATGCTAAAAAAGATCTATGTTAGTTGTCTACTGCTGCTGTCACGAATCACCACACACTTAGTGGCTTAAGGCAACACACATTTCTTAATAGTTCTGGAGGTCAGTAGTCTGACTTGGGTCTCACTGGGCTGAAGTAAAGGTGTCAGCAAGGCTGCCTTCCTTTCCAGAGGCTCTGGGTGGAATCCATTTTCTTGTCTTTTCTAGCTTCTGGAAACCACTTACTGATTGACTCATAGATCTCTTTCTTTTTCAAGGTTGGCAATGGCTGTGTAAGTCTTTCTCAAGTCACATGACTGACATTGACAGCTCTGCCCTCCTCTTCCTCAGTTTAAGACTCTTGTGACTATAGTCAGCCCACTTATATAATCCAGACTAACCACTCTAGTTTTTCCACTTAAAATAAAATTTCATTAATTCATAATCCTACTTAAGTAAAGGATCTCTGAATTGGACAATTCTGTGCAAATGATGAAACAATGAGAAAGAGATGGAGCAAGATGGCAGAATGGGACTGTCCAGAGATTATCCCCTGACAAAAACACCAATCTGAACAATCTACACCAAATAAAAAGCTAGGGAAAAAAGGTGAGACATCACAGTATCTGCTTGTAGCACAATAATGAGAAAAAACACATTTAAGAGGGTAGAAAAAAACAGTTTTATATTTCCCTCATCACTCCTTTGTCATCCCTGGCAGTAGAGTGTAAGAATGATATTGTCTGCTTGGGAGAAAAATAGTAAAGTGAACAAAAAACCATACACTGAAAACTATACTTCTCATAGAAGTGGCTAGAAGATGTTGGTCAAAGGATACAAAATGTCAGTGAAGTAGTAGGATTAAGTTTAAGAGATCTATTGTACAATATGGTATCCACAGTTAATAATGATATACTGTATACTTAAAAAATGCAAGAGAGCCACCCTATTTTAAGATCAGATGATAAACAACTTTAATTTCATGGGTGTCCTCAACTTTTCTTTGCTGTGTGACTTAACACATGCACAGGTTCTGGGCTTAGGAAGTGGAAGACCATTCTTTGGAAGGTCATTCATCTGCCACCATAGGATCCTTTAAAAAATCCCAATTCCAAGGATTGCTTGAGCCCAGGAACTTGAGACTAGTCTGGGCAATATAGCGAGACCTCGTCTCTTCAGAAAAATCAAAAAACTAGCTGAGCTTGGTTGGTGGTGGCACATGGCTGTAGTTCCAGCTATTGCAGAGGCTGAGGCAAGAGGATTGCCTGTGCCCAGGAGTTGGAGGCTGCAGTGAGCCGTGATCATGCAACTGTACTCTGGCCGGGGCAACAGACTGAGACCCTCCAACTCAAATAAAATAAAATAAAATAAAAATTCCAGTGCCTAGATTGGACACCATCCCAATTAAATCAGAATGTCTGGCATTGAAAGTCAGGCATCAGTTGTCGGTAAAGATCCCACAGGTGATATCAATGTGCAGCAAAGTTTTGGTACCACTGGATTAGGAGATTACTTAGCGTAAACAACCAGTTCCTGTAGACAAAAGAAAACTCCTCTAAGCAACCAGTTCCTCTAAAAACAAAACTCAGGACAACCCCTTCAGGTCCCCTCCCACTGTGGGAGCTTTTCTGTCTTCTCGATAAATCCTGCTTTCTAAAAAAAAAATAAAAATAAATAAATAAATAAGTAAAAACAAAACCCACCAAGATGTCTTCCTACAAACTCTCCTGTTCAATTCTTTACACGCAGCTAACATATTGTTTGCACATATGGTGTGCCAGTACCACGTTGAGAACTTACGTATCATTTCATTTCACCATCTCAACATGAGCTGAGTTTCTTTTTTTTTTTGAGTTGGAGTCTCACTCTGTCACCCAGACTGGAGTGCAGTGGCCGCTCCCTGCCACCGCAGTCTCGACCTGCTGGGCTCCGGCGATCCTTCCGCCTCAGCCTTCTGAGTAGCCGGAATTACAGGCATGTGCTACCACGCCCGGCTGATTTTTTGATTTATTGTAGAGATGAGGTCTCGCTGCCCAGGCTGGTCTCGAACCTGTGGGCTCAGGCAATTCACTCACCTCAGCCTCCCAAAGGCGCGGGATTACGGGCTGAGCCACCGAGCCTGGCAAGCTGAGTTTCTTATTAACTCAATTATTGTAATTTATTTTCAGAGCACCCATGGTGTGACAGAAATGTATGAAGGTTGTTCGAATCAAAATGGAGTCATGTGAAACATTATTACAATGGTACAATGGCACAGGGGGGCCATGAAGAGAGGGCCCTCACTCATATCCACCTGACAGCAAGAACTGTCACAAAAAACTTCACCAAAACCACAACCTTGCAGTTAAGGCCACTTCTATGAGGACATTTTTTCCATTTCATGTTTCTTCCAGTAACAGCCTTTCCTAAACCGGGCATGGTGGCTCATGCCTATAATCCCAGCACTTTGGGAGGCAAGAGGATTGCTTGAGCCCAGGAGTTAGAGACCAGTCTATGCAACATAGCAAAACCTCGTCTCTACAAAAAAAAAATTTTTTTTAATTAACCTGGCGTGGTGGTGTGTCCCTGTATGTATTCTCAGCTACCCGGGAGGCTGAGGTGAGAGGATCACTTGAGCCCAGGAGGTCAAGGCTGCAGTGAGACTTTATCATGTCACTGCACTCCAGCCTGGGTGACAGAGTGAGACTCCAACTCAAATAATATAATAATAATTTTTTAAAACAGTCTTTCCTAACTGCAACCTTGCAGTCAGGTTTGGTAGATTCTATGAAGAGCCTCCCTTAGCGATGACCAGCCCACATATCACTGCTTGTAATACGCCCTATAACCAATGACTTCTTGCTTCTTTTTTTTCTTCTTTTTTGAATAGGAGTTTCACTCTGTTGCCCAGGTCGGAGTGTAGTGGCATGCTGACAGCCACTGCAGCCTCAACCTGCTGGACTCAGGAGATCCTTCCACCTTAGCCTTCCAAGTAGCTGGAAACACAGGCATGTGCCACCAGGCCCAGCTAATTAAAAAAAAAAATCTGGATTGCCTGAGTCTGCGGGTTCGTGACCCGCCTGGGCAACTTGGAGAGACCTCATCTCTACAATAAATCAAAAATTAGCCGGGCGTGGTAGCGCGCGCCTGTAGTTCCAGCTACTGGGAAGGCTGAGGCGGAAGGATCACCGGAGCCCACAGCAGGTCGAGGCTACAGTGGCCGGGAGCAGCCACTGCACTCCAGTCTGGGCGACAGAGTGAGACTCCAACTCAAAAAAAAAAAAACATCTT